>NC_085137.1:4243356-4247975 GCF_035046485.1 Aedes albopictus
ACGGATGATAACGAAGCGTTTATCCACGTTTTCCAAATCTACTGATAATTTGGCTTGTTTCACCTCAAGTTGTGTCTCACGATTTAACTGCACTTTGAAAATTTGGATTTATTCAATGTCTTTAGTTATTGAAGGGCAATATAATTCGGGTTTCTTGGAGTTCCAGATCTTATTTGTAAAACAAAAATTTCATTAGTAATTTAAAAACGCTGCATAAACAACACAGTGAATTTGTCCAATTTTCATGTCGAATATGGCTAAGTCTTCTAAATACAAAACAAATGTTCAACTTAGTTGGCGCAGTGGCTTAATTTCTAGCAAGAACGGGGATATAAAAAATTCAATAACGAACCATTCAAAGTTTCGTTTCAGGAGCAAATGAAGAGAAAGAATACATTCACGTAAATCAGACTGTATTTTTACAACTCACAAGGTAAACATAAGGTATAATTCGAAGTTAAAACACAAAAACATGGAACGAGCTCACCAATTCACACTCGTCCTAACGTGCGCTGCGATGAAAATGAAATCTGCTTTATCGATTGGACACATCCAAAACGCTTACGGAAAATGACGCAATACACAAAAGAGACATAAAACAAAAGGTATTACAACATTGGAAAAATGATAAAAAGAATGAGTGTCTCAATAAATTCATTTCTTGAGAAACTCTTGCAGATGGACAAAAGTAGTGGATTGAGTATTATTGGAGGAAATTTGGTGTATTCTTGTGGCATGTATTGTTTTGGGAAATTTTTTACAATTCTGGTATGCAATGATGTTAGATTGAAGGGCCTGGTCCGGACCCGGGCTGCCGCAGGAGTCCTTCCGGATAATGTTTCAAATTTAACCCACATTATCCCTTAACCTTTTGCAGCCGATTTTTTTCGCCGCTCTCGACGCAACCTCGCTGGTGTCGAACACGTTTGTTATGCTCGGTTTCATCGCCGGGGTCATATATGACCCCTCCGGCTCCAAAGGGTTAAAGGATGTGGACAACTTTTTAGCATAGTTTTACTTATAGCTTTTGACCCAGTGGGTAGATTTTCAAAACCAAAATGTTTTTATCAAGGAGATTACTTGTGCTATCATATGCATACACCCCCGATCAAAAGCTTGGAGTCACCCCCTTAAAAACATGTCATTTTTTTAGGCCCATATTTTCGCCAATTTGCGTCTGATTTCAAAACCCTAGGTATCATTCAGAAGATAATAAGTCAAAGTAACTTTGAACATGATTTAGGTGAAACTTTTCCAAAAATATATTAAAATATACCAAAACGTTACTCAAAGTTGCCAAATTTTCTAAAAAATGAATATTAACTTAAGGCAGTGTCGCTGGAAATTGAATGGACCAAATTTTAAGATGAGAGCGGAACCTATTTTTGTTTCAAAAAGGCAAAAAATGAAAGATGACAAAGATATCAACAAATAATTTTTCCATGTTTTACGATAGTGACCCCAAACTTTTGGCTGAAACATCATATTGAAGGGTGACCCCAAACTTTTGGTCGATGACATCAAGAGTTAATTTACTGAATAACTTTTTTCCTAGATTTTTTAGCCAGGTTCGGTGAAAGGAAGTTGAAAGCTAATAGAAATAAGGTTATATTGCCGCTCTCATCTTAAAATATGGTCGACCCAATTTCCAGCGAAACTGCCGTAAGTTTATATTCATTTACTAGAAAATTTGGCAACTTTGGGTTGAATTTACATACAAATATTTTTAGAAAAGTTCCTCCTCAATCATGTTCAAAGTTACTTTGACTTATTATCTTTTGAATGAGACCTAGGGTTTTGAAATCGGATGCAAATTGGCGGTGAAATGGGCCTAAAAAAATGACATGTTTTTGAGGGGGTGATCCCAAACTTTTGATCGGGAGTGTATATTGAGAATATGTTATGCTAGAACATTTTGGAGATCTCCAGGTTATCCAAAACGTCCAGAAGTTTTGAACTCAGTCTACTGAATACAAATAGTTGTGTTTACTTTTTAAATCACTTGAACTTGATGAATTACTTTCAAACATACATTTCAAAACATGAAATGTTGACTGTCATGACCTGGTGATGTTCTAGGCAACTTAAAATAGCTCTGGAGTTCTGATTGTAAGGTGTTTACCTGTAATAGTATATCAAACTAAGGTATGCATGTCAGAACTGATTTCATTAGATCCATACATGTAAATCAGAGCATGAAAGACTAACTGCACATCAATGGCGATACCTTAGGCCATCCAAATCATTCTGGTGTTAAGGCCGTTATATCTACACCCGTAATAACGCATCGGGTGCATTTCAAACTTTGTATAGTGCGTTTTGGTGGTCATAGAAGATCAGTTGAATCATATGGTACTTGTATACACATCACAGAGGCATCCTAGATCATCCGAACTATTCTGAAATTGAGAGTTTTGGTTTGAATTTGAAATGGTTTATCAACAGAAGTGCACAAACATCAGAATTTGCTCATTTGATTCATACAAATAGTGTAAGCCATGGAAGAGAAGTTTCCAGAGCATTAAAGATATCTGAGGTCTTCTTTTAGTATTATGTGGTTAAGACCTTCAGATCCACAATAGTAACAAAGCATTCTGCACGTTCGAAACTTGGTGTAGTGTGTTTTAGTAGACAAAGATGATAAGTTCAACCATATATCATATAACTTCAAGCTATTCTACGTCGTCCAAACCATTCTGAAGCTGAAATATACGGTTTTCATTAGTAATGACCTATCAAGTGCACTAATATCAGTATTTATCTCATTGGATTGAAACGTATAATACAAGTCATGGGAGACAAAGTCCCAGTACATCAGCGATATCTGAAGCATCATTTTTTTATATCATATGGTTAAGTCCTCTACATCTACACTCGTAACAAAACATCGGCTACACGTCAAACTCACTATGAGTTTTAGTAGTCATAGAAGATCAGTTGATTCGCGTGATACTTGAATAGATGTAATAGATGTCAAAACCCGTAAATGAAACTATGCAAAAAGTTGTCCACATCCTTCAAGGGTTATCAGAGTTTACCGGGCAAATGTTACATTTTTTAAGTTTTAAGCTTATTGAATCTGGCGGAAATATCTAAAAGTCTGCATTTTTTTTTAGCAAATGTATCATTACTTCGGAAATATATTTGAACATATATTCAGGGGGGATTCTCAGTCGACGACCTTTAAAAGGGGGGGGGGGGGGTATTTTTCTGTAGTTCCCGAGTTTTTGTGTATATTTCTGTTGTTCACTTCAGAGGACCTCATACAGGCCTTTTTGAATATGAAACTATTTCGGCAGTTACATTAAAAATTGCTTTGTTTTTTTAAAGATTGGTTCGGCTATTATTTCGTTAACTTCATCAGGTAATCATTTGTGAAATCCGTCGTGTGAAGCTTCGGGTATTCCTCTAGGAATTGATTCGGCTATTGATTTGGAAATTTTATCAACAATTCTTTAAATTTCGTTGGATTGCTCAACTATTATTTGGAAAATATTTTTCTTAAAATTATTTCATTCTGTCGGAAATTGCTTTCGAAATTCTTACGGAAACTTCTTCGGAAAACTTCTTTTGTTTTGTAAATGATTCTGGTAAAACTTTTGTGAGTTGATTTTTGCCATCCTAGTTGTCAATTTTTATGAAAATTCCTTTGGCAATTCCTCCTACAACTTTCCAGATTGATTTTCTTCAAACTATTAGGCATTTCTTTCATTTTTTATCTGAAATTCTTTTGTGAGTTTCCTCCTGCCATACCTTCGTTTTCTGAATTTCTGTAGAAATTGCCTGGGACAGTTTAACAGGAATTTATAAAGAAGTTTCTAAAGGAATGCCCAAAGGAATTCCCAAAATAGTTGCGAAACGGCTTTTAAAAATTAACTTGACGTTATACAGAAGGGTAAATTTTCGATATAAGCTCAAGTGAAATTTGAACTCACGATCCTTATGCGCTAGACTAATGATTCACCAACTAAGCTATCGAGCCAAATAATGACACTGCAAATCTCATCGGTTATGTTTCATCTTTCCCTTAATCTTCACAAACATATAATGCGTAGTGTATAAGGATCGTGAGCTCAAATCTTACCTGAGATTTTTTTTCATAATTTAATCAATAATTTTAGTTTACAAAATAAAACGAAAGTTCTATTTACGACCGAAATTTTTGATGCAAGAATTCACATGTTCGCAAAGGTTTACCTGGAAATCGAGTTCAATAGTTTCTAAAAATATGGAATTCACTAAAATTCGAATATGTTGCATTGAAGTCAACCAATTCTCAACCTTTTTGAATTATTAGCAAAATGAATTTAATAAATTTCGATCATCTGAACTCAACTTCAGAGTCAGATTGATGAAGGTAGAGCTATTGGTAAGAATATGGGACCGTCTTCTAATGTTTTAGCAAAATTTTCAAAAACAATCTTCCTGGTCATACATTTGAAAAATAATATGTTAGCGAGTAACAATGAAAATTTCAGCCAAATCGGAGCATTGATGAATCATCAGCTTATTGAGTTCAAACATTCTGAAAACTAGTGTAAATTCTATTACGCCATTAAGTGAATCCCCATAATATCCATCGATGCATACTTACGTTGAGTTTATTGAAAATCATTAAT
>NC_085137.1:4248475-4273475 GCF_035046485.1 Aedes albopictus
TTTATTTGAGAGGAATCACCTTAACTTCTACCGAAAAAAGAACACTTATTCGAATTGGAAATAGATCTTATTGACTCGCTGATTGCAACTGGAATGGGTGGGGTGGCTAGCTCAAGTATGCTGATGGGTCTGCAGTCGTTTGACAGCTGTTCGAAAGGTGTTGCCAGAATGGCCAGAAAAACTAGTCTAAATCGAAGGCCACTAGCACCAAAAGTAGCACCAGTCGCTTCATGAGACGAACATTCTCAAGCAGTGCGGCCAAATTTGAGAATGTGTCAACAGGCAGTTTAAAACAAAAAGAAAATTTTGTCGACGCAATTCCCAGCGACATTTCCATAGGTCAACAATTACTTTTTTAGAAAATATTGTAACTTTAGGCTAAGTTCACTTTCAAATATTTTTGGAATAGTTTCGCCTAAAAAATGTTAAAAGTTTCTTTGACCTATTATCTTTCGACTGAACCTTGACTTTTGAATTCTAACAAAAAATGTTTGCTAAAAAATCAATCTTCTATACTTTTTGGAACAATTTCAAATTCTTTCATACGCATTCATACAACAAAACGGCTTCAAAAATGATGAGACCTTGACTGATCACATCAAGGGTCATTCAAATATGACGTCTATCGATTAGGGTGATGAGGAGGGGGTCTGAGAAAGTGTCACACTCCATGTATAAGGTATACGAAAAAGCATGGCAGAGAGGGGAGAGGGGGTCTACAAATCCTGACAAATGATGGACGTCATATTTGAATCGACCCATCAAATGATTTCGCTCTTTATATTCATGATACACCTCTACTCCACTGCACTAGTGAACACTGGCACTCGTTTGCCTTTGACGAAGACTACATTATCAATAAGAATTTAAGCCCTTTCCCATATCAGATGGAGAACAACCCAACATAATCATCGGTTACTTCAACTCAAGATTGGCTTGACGCAACCTTAGAAATTGACTGGTATAAGCTCATATTCTAGTACTTTCATGGTACATATGAAGAAGCAAAAATTTTAGAACGTTCTACTGTTTTAACTCTAAGAATGCATTGTCGATAATAACAACCAAGATGCTCGTCTGGTTGACATACCTATTCTGCCGTTCTACGCATAATTGTCCCATGTTGCATGGGAAACCCTATGAACATGGGTCAATTATGCTTAGAACGTCAGTATCTACATAAACTAAAATGCTTATTAATTTGACTCCACAGTGACTCTTTAAATCTGAATACTTTATCAAGCTGGCGGTCGCCTATAAGAAGTTCTTGCTAGAATATTTTCTTTTATTTAAACTTAAAGATTACTTTCAATAACTGAAAACTATTCTTTTAGATATCAAAAGAAAAGAGTGATCCATAAAAAAATTCCAAACGATCCAATAATAACTTTTGAACATTGCATAGGCAAATGATGAATAGGGCTGGCAGGGGGCAATTAGCAAAGAGGAGCAAAAAGAAAAGAGTAACAAGGAGCAAACGAGAATTTTTTGTTATCCCTTGAAAAAGTCAGTCCCATGGCCAAAACGTCGGACAGAATAAAATATATCGTTTGCATTCTGAGAATGAGATTGCCATATTCGTTCAGAAAATTCCCAGTAGTCGGCCATGAACAAAAAGTTTTATCAATTGCTAGTTGTTCCTGAAAATGTTATAGTCATTTTTGGTTATGATTGGTTTATTGTGATAGTGTTGAATTTCTTTCCAGCTCATACCATTTTCAATGCTTTCCTTAGTACTTTCATATCTTTCATACTTGTTTCGTTGATTTTCACATTTTTTTTTGTGCATAAACATTAAACACAACCGCCCTGAGAACGAATTACAAAATTTTGATATAATTCCATCTCCTCTCCCAGCCACAAAGATTTTTTCTTATATTCCCTTCATAGATGTACCAAAATTGACTACAAATTAGACAAGAGGTTACTCTAGCAATTGTATGAAAAATCTATATAAATATCATCGGAATTTAAAGTTCTTAAGTCCTCCTCAACCGGAAAAAGTCTTCATATGTGAGGCTGCCCCCCCCCCCCCCTGATTTTATACTAAATATTCTCTTCGCCTATCGTTCTGACGTGACCAGCCCAACTAAATCTGACATGTTTTATTAGCTTGAGAGCATCCTGCACTTCATATACTCAATACACACTATAGGTAACCTAAAGCGCTGCTTCCCATGACAAAACTCACTTTTAAGTTCCACGAAGTTCAGATAAAGTCCCGAATGGAACTTCCAGGCTGCGATTCTCTGTCGGGAGCTGGATTTGCACAACTATAGAGTTGCGATTTTTTCCCTAAGATAACAAGTATCGATAGCGGTACAGCGGTACGACCTGAGGTTATCATACAAAAAGACGGGATTCAAATATACATAGGAGCATCATGAAAATAATTATGTAAAGAAAATTCCTGCATGTTTCTCGCACTACAAGTGAGCATCAGGTTGTGATGAATCTGAAAAGAGCCTGTTAGAAAACCGTGTTCTATTATTAAGTAAAAGATATTTGATACATAGCTCATATTTTCTAGAGCACCATTTTTAAGAACCGTTCAACGGATATGGTTGAAAATGCATCATGATGGTTCTTTTGTCATTGTCAACATCGGGATGCATTTTTATCCAAAAACCATTTAACGGTTCCGAAGAACGGTGCTTAAGAAAACTTGAGCTATTTACTCCAAATACCTTGTCCTTATCTGCCTTAACCTTTATATTTTAAGTGCATCGCCACTTTAAAAGTAATTAACAGCTGGTTTGCCTGTAAGTTGCACTTCCGAAATAAGGGCCAGTTTTCCCTGCTAAATTTGTATATCTATAAATTGTGGTGCTTTGATAACTTTTGCGTTAATTGTAGCTCCGTACTCTAATTTATTTTATTGCCATTGTGTTGAGCTTTTTTCAAGTTCGTAAAATATACTTTTATAATATTTTTTACTTTTTAGTTGATTTTCTAACCTTTTGTAGATTTTAAGTTTAATTTGGAATGTGGAAAAAGATTAAAAGCGGAAATCAGGAACCCTGATGACGGATTGAACCGTGCAAAATATTACGCTGGTCGGTTCCTCCACTCCTGAGTTATGTTGCTTAAGGTGAATCGGGACGCCGTGTTATTTTTCCTATCAAAATATTATGGTACTTTCACCTATGAGATCAGGGCTGCTGATTATCAGTCTCGGTGCCTGTTTTTTAACCAATATTGAATGACTGCGGCGGTCGTTTCCAGTTCCTCGTTGTGAGAGCTGATAGAGTCCGTGAGCTCCATTTGTGAGTGACCCACCCAAGTATCATTCCCAATCATCCACACACTGCTACTGCTAGCTGGGACGGGACCCGTCAGGTACTAGTGCAAATACGAAACCCTTTGCCTGTCAGAAAAGACCACTTCTGATTGGTCGATTTGACAAAAACAGCGTTGCGTTTCGTTACGTTCGTTTACAAAAGGTCACTTTGTTGTTAAGTTTGCTGTGTCAATGATTTTTTTAAATGATATTGTTGACGTAAATACTTGAAGTATTTTTAGGCAAAGTACGTTTAATAGGCAAATTGAGAGATAAATTTGTGAAAAAATTACCAATTGTTTTGGTGGGATTCGAACCCACGACTCCGTTATCGCTAGTCCGGCGCTTTAACCAACTAAGCTACAGAACAAGTTACAACTCTTCAGAATAGAAAGTCAAACTGGATTCGAAGCACCACCCTAAACCGGGTCCGTCTTCCACAACTTTATCTCTCATTCGGCTCTTATTGTTGACTGCCAAGATTTATCATTTATCTCACTTTCTGTGCTGTTTTCATTCCAAACTTGATACGGTAAGATATTATTAAATGAAATTCAAAGCGATAAACTATGGGCGGAGTGAAGTGTATAACCATTGGCATAATTTTCACCGGTTTCCGAAGGATCCAAGGGCACGCTGGCACTGGATGGAAGTCTGCGTGGAGAATGAAAACGAGGAAGTCTTACTTTTGTCAAATTTATTCCTTGAAGCAGAATAAAAAAAAGAAAACTAGTCAACAAATTTTGATTGATTTGTACATGAATATCAATGGCCGCACTGGAGCGGCCCCCGTATCAACTCTGACAAAAAGAATAAGAGGGCTTCTATCAATGAGCTGACTTGTCCCGTCCCAGGCTGCTAGCGCTGACAGCGGTATGGCTTGTGAGAGTGAGTGCCCACGGGTAAAAACACTCAGAACACTCAGATCTCGCTTTCAGGGCACGCTGGGTGTGAACGTGCGAGTACCGTAATCCGGGGTATCATTGATCAGCGGGGTAACATTGATCGGCTTGACCCACCCCAAGAAATGTTCAAACAAGCATTTTACATTGAATCAGTTTCTGCTATCGAATGGTATATCGTAATCTGCTATCATTTAGCTATTAAATGACATGCAATTCATGAAAATTGAATTTCATAAACATTGAAATAAATCGATTTTTACATAACTGTGTTTCGTAACGCAATGAGAGACATTGTCAAACATTCATGCTTGGCGTGAATACTAGATGCAATATGAGTTTCGAAATCACTGTATTACTTCAATATGATACCCTAGAGTTGGATTCAATAAACGAAACTTTTATGAAAATGCGCATTTTCAGTAAAATATACGATTTATTAAAAGTCGGCTATCAATTCCTTCCCAAGCAACATTTTGATGACCAATTGGTCTTCTAGAGGTTTTGAGAACCGTCACAAAACCTAACGCATTTTATTTTGGTTTTATGATGATTTTAAGAACCTCTTCTAGTCTATTGTCAAGCTATTGCCTATTTTTAGGCGTTATTCGTGGTTTAGAGAATTTTAATCCTAAAATAACTTAAAAAGTACATAATTTGTAAGAATTTGGACAACACATTCGAAATCAGCGACCCTGAATTTAGTAAGTAAGGGTATTTTCAACACAAATGAACATTGATCACTGACATGATCAATGTTACCCCAAATAAACAAAGTCAAAAATTAGATTAAAAAACCTATTTTAACATGTTTTAAAGTTTTACAATACTTTTCCGAGTAGCTTAACACATACTCTGAGGGCCAGTACTTGTTTTGAAAATATAAAACATGTAACGTTTGCTTTAACAAGAGAATTATTCAAGAAAGATCGAAAATTCTGATCAATGTTACCCCGGATTACGGTACCTTATTCATTTCTCTTCCGTGATTCCGATTGGAAAACAACGATGACTGGCAAAACAAAACGGAGAAAATGAAAAAAATAGCTATTTTTTTCTTATATACTTAAAGTTGATACTATATGCACAGATAAACAAAAGTATTACTGGAAACAAGGTGCGATTAAAATCATCGTCCCAAAAGTATAACGCTGTGTTTCGCAAGCCATTGCAAGTAGATGGCGGTAGTGAACAAACGTTAAGCAGGAGCAAAAACGATGCAAGCGCCATGAGCAAAGGATTCGCGAACTACACAATATTTGAATAGTCCATTAAAAAGGTAAACAATGGGAAGTGGGTAGAGTGAAACGTCTGATTGTTTGTGCTATATGATCATTTTTTATCGTGTTGATCGCTATATGATTCAATATATAGAGAGGCATATTAAGGTGAATCATCAAGAGATCCCATTGCAATTTCTCATACAAACTTTAGAAGCACACAAATCTGACGAACGAAGCATCCAATCAAGCTGCACTGGTTTTTCCAGGCTTTGGTCACTTGCAAAAAGAGGCAAATTTTTTTCTCAAATCGAGCGCATTTGTTTGCGAATTTTTAAGATTGGTGCTCTTGGAAACGTGAGTAGGGGTCCAAGTCGGCCATTGTGGCAGCCATATTTGTGTTCTCCGATGTTCTTCCTTAAGCTTGTATTACAATAGGAGGAATGAATTCTTTGTTAGAAAAAGCGTGCTTATATTACCCCGTTGGTAGAAATTGACGCAAAAACTACACTATTTTCAAAAAATCAGTTTTGGTTATATAACCACGATTGGGTTATGATATTGAAGAATCATTATGACCGCACAAAATGCAAGCGATTCAACGTTGTTCTCTGAATCTTCAGTCGACTTTTGCTTAGGATGACCAAATTACCCCATTTAACCTGACAGCCTTGGGTTGAAGAATATTGGTCAAAGAAGAGCGAATTATGCTTCGTTCGAAAAAAAAAGCGCTTTACTTTTCAAGCACTGGATGTCTTTCTATTCATTTAAAAAAAAGGTAAACACAGTAAACATTTGATCTGCCTTTTTCACGAAACCAGTTTGGTTTCGCCGCCGATGGATTTTTTCAATGGTCTCAACCTGTTGAACAGAATTGAGAAGTGTTATTCCTCGGTAATTTGGGCACTCCAATATGTGTCTCTTTTTGTAAAGCGGAAAATTAGGCTTTATAGCAGGCTTGCTGCTCATAAGCTTCTCGGTAGGATTTTTTTACCTCATCTTAGGTCAGGGGCTCCACAGCTTATCCAATGTCACTGATGCTTCTGAAGCAGAATCCGATATCCGCCTTCAGAGTTTAAAATTTTCATTTTCAATGAGTACAATAAACGTGAATATTGAAAATGCTACACTGAGGGACCAAAATAAAATTCATTTTGGTAAATGAATTTTCTCATTTATTCATTCATTTTTCTGTCACTGATGAAGCTAACTGGGGCATAACTCACGATTGTACTTCTAATCACCACAACACTTGTGTATAGTGATAAATTGGAATCCTAACAATCTGTTCCCTGCTACGCACAGTTCATCCATCCTCAGCTCACCTACCAAAAGACTCACTCGTCCGCCTTCAACTAAAGCCCTGACATATCATGTGCCAATCAAAATCCTTATTTTCGGTTACCGAAAGTATCGATCGTTTTTCTACTTTCTTTATTTTCTAAGGTAATTGAAAAGTTCAATCACAGGCAAACATACGTAACACTGGCCAAATTTCCATCTGTTTATCAATCATGCTTTTAACGAACAATTCAAATCTTCTAAGTTGTGATCTTCAAAACCAGAGGCACGCACATCTTTTTTTCTTCGCGTTTGACGTTTCACACTAGCGCCTTCTGCTGGAGATATTGAACACCACAGTGCTTTGTGCAACATGTACACCAGGTCGCTCGCCTGGTGGCCTCTGCTATACATAGTAGCCGTCTCCATTCCACTAGGTCCATGGCTGTTTGTTTCCAGTTCCACACTCTGCGTAGGGTCCGCAGATCGTCCTCCACTTGGTCGACCCACCTAGCTCGCTGCGTACCATGTCTTCTTGTACCGGTCAGATGACTCTCGAGAGTCGAGAACCATTTTAGTCGGGTTGCTATGACATGACCCGTCCACCGTAGCTTCCCAATTTTCGTGGTGTGGACACACTTAATTCAGATTGCCGGGATATCAGCATTTTTCCATTCTTTTGCCGAGATTTGCACAGCCGAGCAATCAGCAAACAACAATTTTGCTGAGATCTCAGCATTTTTGACAGTTCATTGCTGAGCTTCGGCAATCGTTTTGCTGAGAGTCAGCTAACAAATGTCACTTTTTGCTGGGATATCAGTGTGAACGATGGTTGGTTCTCTCAGCAGCTGATGCAGCTCGTGGTTCATTCGCCTTCTCCAAGTCCCGTCTTCCATCTGCACTCCGCCGTAGATGGTACGCAACACCTTCCGTTCGATAACTTCAAGGGCGCGTTTGTCCTTGCACGTAAGGTCCATGCTTCGTGCCCATAGAGGACTACCGGTCTAATCAGCGTTTTGTAGATGGTTAACTTCGTGTTACGGCGAACTTTATTCGATCGTAGAGTTCTGCGGAGTCCAAAGAAACAACGATTTTCTGCCACAATGCGCCTCTGAATTTCTCTGCTGGTGTCGTTTTCGGCGGTCACCAGTGAGCCCAAGTACACGAATTCTTCATCCGCCTCTATTTCACCACTGTCCATATAAATTCGGGAGCACTTTGTCATCATGTATTTTGTCTTCGACACACTAATGACTAATCCGATTCACCTGGCTTCTCTCTTTAGTCGGATGTACGTTTCCGCCATCGTCTCAAATCTATGAGCAATAATATCAATATCATCAGCGAAATCAAGCAGCTGAACGGACTTCGTGAAAATCGTTCCACGCGTGTTTATCCCCAATCTCCTAATTACACCCTCTAAAACAATGTTGAACAGCAAGCACGAAAGACCATCACCTTGCCGTAACCCTCTGCAAGATTCGCAGGGACTCGAGAGTGTCCCTGATACTCGAACTACGCACATCACTCGATCCATCGTCGCCTTGATCAATCGTATCCGTTTATCCGTTTATCCGATAAACAAACGATGTGTGGGCACGTTGTATTCGCGGCATTTCTGCAATGTCTGGTGGATGGCGAACATCTGGTCCGTTATAGCGCGTTCACCCTTGAATCCAGCCTGATATTGCCCCACGAACTCTCTTGCAATCGGTGATAGACGGCGGCATAGATGTACACCAGGTGATGGTAGTGTAACTATATGTAGGATTATCCGTAAAAAGGAACAAACTCGAGAATTATAAAATTATGAAATTGTTTTTTTTTTTCTGTTCGGATGAGCCACTGCGACCAGAATTTAGATCTTTTGTGGCAATACCCGTATCCTTAGTATTTAGTGCATGTCGTACTACTCCATTGTCATTGAGAGGCAATGGAGTATCGATTTCTGTACAGATCTTGTTTTGTTACCTCAGAGGTTCGAGAAATCGAATGTGATGAAAAAGTACCGTTTTCACAGGGAAATAAATCCTAGCGAAAGTGCGCCCTTTATCACACATAATCGATTCTATTTCTGAGAAAAACAAAACGGTAGAACTGATATTTGTCCATGCATCGGAACTCTGGTTTCATCCATGTCTTGCCCCTAGTTTAGTCCCAGGACAACATTGAAAAACCCGGGGCTTTAGGCTAGTTGCAAAACGCTGACAAATTAGAGAATGTGTTCGGTAATAAGACTTCACGTGAGTCCTTGTATCACCAGTATTTATCAGTCCTTAGTAGGTTATTACGCAATTAGATACGCAAAGCATGTTTGTTTTGCTTACATCAAGTGTAGTCTCGGCGAGGACAAACCGAGTCTTTAACTTTCCATAAGGCAAAATAAATGCAATTTTAGAAACTGTCACTAGTAACAAGGGCTTTGTACCATGAATCCTTATTACCAAAACGCATTACCCTAGCTTAACAAGCTGGATGTCACCAGGGTTCAGTTTGGTAGATCTTACTCCGTAACGCAACCCAAAAGGGAGATCTACCCACGTTACGAGCTCCGTTAAAGATCGAGCATGTTTTAAACCCCCTCAACCATTCATCCCTCAGCACGGGTCGCCTGACACCTTGGATTGGGGTTCCCTGTTTGGTGGACTTTTACCCCCGGAACAGGGGGTCCGTAGTGCTATTCTAAGCCGGCAACTACACGGGCAATTGTTTTTAAAAACTCATAACTAATTATAAAAATGTCATAACCAAAACAACAATAGCATGACACCCTGAAGCAGCTAGAATCATAAACGTTTACGACCTGATAAGACTGTGCCGCGACGCGGTACCCGTAATGAGCAGTGCAAAAATCCAATTTCAGAACATTCACTTTCGCACAAGCGAAATTCCCCATGCTCCCCGGTAGTCCCAGTCACCGACCGCAGCACGTGGATCAACGCCAACTACGACGACGACGACGACGACGTCGAGCGATCCCGTTCCTTTGCAAACATCTTGCGGGATCTCCTACATTGCCGTTTCCAGGCGATGACGCAATTCTGCCCGACCCGTTGTTGTTACTGTTTAACGATTGCGTCTACATACACTCCAGCCCGATCCCGATTCGAATCATGTGCGCGCGTTCCGATGTTTGGGTCAAAACCACCTGTGCTGGAAAAACCCTACTCTGACATGTTTGGAAAACAAACCTCATCCCGAGTCCCGCGTGAGTGGTAGCATGTCTACCGGACGACGACGTCCAGAGATAATGGGGGGATGCTGGCTGCCGCCGCCTGGCCTGGACGGTACAAACACCTGCCTACTTAGAGACGTGTGCGCGCAAGTAGCTTAATTGCCTTATAGCGGATTAGTCAACGCGCGCGCGAGCGCCAACTCTCTCTTTCTGGAGACGGACTCAAAATAGAGCCACCCGGGATCTTCCCGTCGTCTGGGGAGCGGAGGCTCGAAAACCGGCACCCAGCGCATGTGCTCGGTAAAACCCAGAGCGTAGGGTTTTCCCCATTCATGAAACCTGTGGACGTCTAGGTGGACGTCGTCTTCGTCGGCGCCGTCGTCGGTGTGAGAGTTTCCGATAATGTCGCTCTGACGTCAGTCCAATCAAATCTAACCTACACATTTAGGCCACGCACGCTTTCGTATTCGTCGCGAGCCATTGCACAGTGCATTGCACACCATCGCGATCATCAGATCGCAGTAGTCTGCGCGTGCCGTATACCACGCATGCGCGAGCGCGGCTCAATTAGTCGCGTTTCCTACACTGAGAGACAATTCCGACGATGAAACCGGATGAATTTCCGACTGAACGTTTTTGTATTTGTTTTTGTGTGCACATGCTCACAACCACCAACGTTTCGGATCGTATGTTTATTTCTACGTTTTATTGACTCACTTAGTCGCTTGTTTACAGTTTCTACACCGCAGCAATCACTGCAACTAACACCACCGCCGCAGTAGCAGAAGGCAATCAACGCCTACTTCGATACGCGCGCGGTTCTTTTACATGTGTTACTACATATACCTTCTACATCTGTTTCTGTTTCTTATCCACTCCGCCTGCTTTGATTGCTGCTGGTCGCTGGTCGCTGGCTAGTTCACAGCAAGCTGACGGACGTGGCGATTTTATACCAACATCACATCCATGTTTACTTATATTGTGTATGGTTGTCGGTCACACGCCGTTCGTTGTGTGTCGGTCGTGCGAGCGCCTTTCGTTTGCTTTCATAATCCAACCAAGCGGTTCTGCTCCTTTCAGTTACAATCTGAGTGCCGCCTTCAAAGTGTCGCGAATTTCGATCGCCGAGATCGATCCGCATCGGTCGCCTTCGGTTCCAAGTTGCAAGAAACTTAAAACATGATCGGAGAATGATCGAATAATTCTTGGTGGTTGATCTGGGATTCCCGTGATTTGAAAACACTGATGATGTGAGTGGAATTTGCTTTTGAGAAGAAGTGGGTGTTGTCGAAAAACATAAAACAGAATAGTTGGCGACAAAAACTACAAAAAGTGTATCGGAGGAAAAAGAAGATCCAGATTGGTCATTCGCTGAAAACGTGATAGCTGAGCTTTTTTCCCTCGAAACTATTTTGCCAGATACCAGTACACATAGAGGGGGCTAGTGCAGCAAACTAACAACGTAGAAAGTGCAATTCAGAAGAATAAGTGATCGGCAGTTAAAATTTATAATTTTGGGGTTTCCTCCAGCTAATTGCTGATTTTGTTTTGCAAAAGAATTATTCTGAACTCGGTTATCATTCTAAACAAGTTAACCTTTCGCTCATCTTGACCCCTGCAATCAATCCACTGGCTCTGGTCGTCAATTTTGTGCAAAGCGGATTATAAATCAACTCACACTAGGCGGTTACTTTATTCACTCAATACGAACACACTCAAATCACTCCAGCACTGGCTCGCAGCCTACTCCGCACAGCCAGAGTTTATCGTTTATAGCTATACGGTAGAGTGGCCCATGCTGATATGGAAATAATTTTGGACTTTAGGAGCTTACCCTCTACGGTGGGAGAATAAATGACCTGTTGACCTATTTGCCGCCAAAATATTGAAATTAGATTTTGTCGCTTAGAAAAATACTTCTTATCAAAGCTACTTATAAATACCGGAGGTAATCAGCTTCCTGGAAGTGTTCAAAGAACAGGGCTATCAGCTCATGAAATTCTAAGGGAAGACCCCCGATCCTTTCTTGCATGCGTGGTTTTTCTGCTACAACTGCTTGAACCAACACACATGAAAATGTGTACACAGGGAGACTCGTGTTCAGTACTATCCGTGTACTAAAAACACAATGAATTGGTTTAAAACAAACTAAGTTATAGCTTGAAAACGACTCGTGTCAAAGTAAAACCGGGTGCATTTGAAGTGCTTCACATTTGACAGGAACCTTACAAATGCGTGGATGATACATACGCAAATCAAACTTTATCAAACTTCATAAGCATCTTGGAGGATAAAAACGAAAATTTCGTGCAATGTTTATGAATTTACTGCTCATAACTCGCTTCAGATGAACAAAACAAATACCTAATGTCCGTCGGATATGAGTTATCATCTATGATGTTGTTTTTCTCCTGTTCGATACTTGTAGGTATTAATGTCATGCACGTTCCACGACGCAACCAGCATCTGGAGGGCTGGATTTTGTTTTCATTTCACACAAAATAAACAGCAACAGTTATATCCGAGTTTTGGACACTCTCTTGCTGTCGTCTCTGTGGAGATTCCATAACGAAGCACACAAAAATGCTTTGATAAACAATAGCTAGGCAACCATTACATTGAACACTTCTTCTGTATAGCTGTCATTATTCTCCATACATTCTCATTACATTTCCAATGAAAACTTTGAGTCCCTGATGATTACTTTATCATTTTGATGGCAAACTCCCCTTTCACCAAGTAGGCTCGTGTTTTCAGAGAATCACATTTCTCCACTGGAGCTATCGTTGCGATGAGTTCAACCTATTTCTCCAATTTTGGGCCACTCTGTCCCCCCACACAATCGAACGAGAAAAAAAATCGCCTCCTAATGTGTTTTTTATACACCGCTTGATTTGGTTTTGTTGTTGTTTTGAAATTTATTGCCTTAAGCTTTTTCGCCGAAGCACGCCGCCACTCACTTCGCACCGGTCCCCTTTTCGCACCCATCGCATGCCTAGATCAAACCAAGTTCATCGCTGGCGTTAGGCGTAGTAGGCGATCGCGCCGCATCCCACCGTGCGAGCGTCGCCGTCATTCCGCGGATCGAATCGAACGGGAAGGTGCTCCGAAAACGTGTAAAACCTGTTTCTGCTCCTGGCAGCGATCAAAACCGACCAAAGATCACGCTCGGAGGAATACCGCTCTGTAGTAGTGACAATCACGCTTACCAGCATAGTTAGTTGCACGGAGTTTTGCTTGTAGCGCCTTTCGTATCCTTGTTCGATCATCTTCCGAGGAAGTGAAATTAATCTTCTGTTGTATGTTCTCTTACAGAGTTTTTGTGACTACAGACTTTGAAAAATGAAGCAATCATTTGGTGGTGGTTAAACAAAGATTGCGGAAAACAAGAAGTTGACAAGTGTGTTGTATAGGAAAACAAAAAAACTGTTCGCTAAGTGATAAATATTAAGAAGCTATAAAGTGATAGTTTTAATTGGAATAACTGAGACAACGATTTAGCTCGGTGTTGCTGGATAGCCCACTGTCAAACCGAAAGCCACAGTAGGCGTGGAACCAGCACGCAATGGGACCTAACGACAACAACAACGTTATGGAAGGTACGTTGGAACTTTTGGGTTGCTTTGTTTTTGTTGATTTGACAACTGCCCGTATCATTTTCAATCAACATGAGATTTGAATCGGCCTACTAAATTATTCAATGTAATACAAATTATCGGAAATGTTTCTGTTTTTCTTGAATTGTTTTCATATTTTTGAAGATGACAACAAAATTAAAAGTCAACAGTTACGACCGCCTTGCCCGAGCGCTAAATTATCATAGTCCGACAATTTATTTCCCCGCTTTGAGTGTTATTAGCAATTGCGTGCGGCGCAATAGGAATACTAATCACGTTTACTCGCAGAAGACCCGGTGGTTTCCCGTTTTACCGGATCGGCGGGCCTGGATCCAGGGAATTCCCAGGACTGGGGGGTTTTGATCCATTGAAACGGTAAACTTTCGGCTCGATTCGAAAAATTCCATTCAAAACCAATAAATGCCCCATAACTTACGGCCATTCACAGTACAGCTGATCGGACATGTTAGGCCAAAGGGGCCGTCCATTAATTACGTAAGGGTTTATGGGGGGAGGGGGGGTTTGAGAAATCTTACGCGTCATACAAAAATATTTGGGCTTTCATACAAAAAATCTTACAAGGGGGGGTGGGGGTGTCGAAAAATCGTGAAAATTGCCTTACGTAATAAATGGACAGCCCCAAACATGTAATGTTCAAACCACCCTAGCCCATTATCATCGAGTGACCTTGGCCAAAGGCTGAATACTTCCATACCCGAGTAAACGCAGTAGGCCGCTTCAACGGGAAAGAATAGTACCCGGCGATGGTCGCCATTGTTTTCTCTCGTCGCTCTCTGACCGACGGTTGCCCTAGGTAGTGCGGCGGAGAAGCTTTCAATGGCGTGCACGCGATTAATTTCTAGCTGATTGCAACCCGGTCGCCAGAGTGCAGCCCGGTGATGGATAGTGATGAGTATATTTCCATACGCCGCTCCCGGATCACAACGTGAGGGTGGTTAAGTTGACGGAAAAATGCCCCGAAAGTTTGCCGGAAATTTCTTTCAGTGTAAACCGTCAACGTCGTAAACAAGGAAGTTTGTCACAGCAACCTTGATGGACAAGATTCAAATTTTGGTAATTCTAATTCTTCCAGCATCGAACCACCCTAGCTGAACCGATTTGAAGTGCACTAGCTTCCATTTTTCGCTGTGTATTATATAAATTATACCTGACCGGTGCTGAATATTCGAAGCACCACATATCGGGCGGTTCGACGGGGAGGGAAGGCATCAATTCAGAGTGTTGATGCAGTGATTAGCGAATTTTCCGCAGGCCCCACCGCACACGCGGGCATAGATCATTGTCTCTACAATGACCGGGAGTTAGGGCAGCTTCCTCCCTACGGCTCAGTACGGAACTAGAATCACGCGCGAGTGCATCGATCGATCGACAGACGGAACAATCGAGCGCGAGGAAATGAGAACTGTGTCAGTGGAAAAGCTGCTCTGGTTGCTCATCGCCTGCGGTTTCGCCACGGCCCAGGCGGATAATCCTCTGGCCAAGGATGAAGAAGTGGTCAACGCAACTACGGTGATCTTGGAGAACATCTCATCGGCTCAGGCAGCGATCGAACCACTGAAATCGGACGCGCCTACTACAGATTACTTAAAACTAGGCGCCCAAGGTCTGGTGGAATATGTTTCGAATTTAACCAGCAAATTTACTCCAGTGTTCGAAAAGTTCGAAGAGAATGATCTTCAGCTGATCCAGCAAAACCTTATCGAAGCTATCCGGTATCTGAACGGGTATGACGTCGTCAACAGCATCACTTTGCTGCAAAACGTGGACTACAACCTGTACAACCATAACCAGTTCCGGTCGATCAACAGCGATATGAGAATTGCAGCGATTAGTCTATCGGAGGCGATGTTCGATCAACGTGATGTCACCCCCGCGCTAGATGATCTCGTCGCTACCTCCGACAAGCTGGTTGAACACGTTTCTCGCGTTTCCGATGCAATCCAGAAGGGAGAAGCCTGGACCTTGGAAACAACCAATCGGGCTATGGCCGCTCAACGCAGCTTCAACGAATCGATCGATAACTATCTCAACGCATCGGCTACCCTGATCGAAGATGTTACCGAATCGCTGAACAATCTGCGTACCTACGAAGAAGAGCTGTATCAAAAAATGAAGGAAAAAATCAATATGTTCCCTAAATCTACCATCAACTACTTCATCGCACTAAAAAAATCCCTCGAGAACATGATACAGAAGGTGATGCTCAACTTCGAGAACCTCCGGCTTTACAAACACCGCGAAATCGAACAATGGAAGACGCGATCGTTCATATCCGCTCCGATGAGCTACATGACTCAGGTAACGGTCCAGGTTTCCGCCGATCCGATGCTCTCGAACGATTGCACCGAGGGCTACATCGAAAAGCTGCTGGCTTTCCCGAACTTCACGATGACTCATGTGAACGCGTGCCTGCTGGATCAGTCGGCGAACGAGGAGAAAACGTTCGAAACCGTCAACAGCGTCATCGAGAACTTTGCCGTCAGTGCGATCAATGCATCCTACGCGGCGTACGATATCTGCTTCCGGTACGCTCCGAAGAAAGTGGCCTACTGTTTGGATTTGGTAAGTTTGTTTTGCGGTTGCTTCGCAACGAATCGTTGATTAACGCTTGGCTAAACTTTCGCAGAATGGGTTCGAGAATACCTGGGCCAACGGACGTATATTCATGGCGTCCAAGCAGATTGAGTCGTTCATCGACAGCGAGATTCAAAGCAGCTTCAACACCTGCATCGCTCAGATCGGATACTTCCTGAACTATCACAACCTGCAGGAGATGTGCTTCTACAATAAGAAACGAAATCGGCCACGTGGGCGTTGGTGAATCAGAAGTGTGTGGAACCACACCGTTACCGTATATTTCTGTTATTATTTCGCTGTTGTTGTTATTTAATAAACATGTACTATTGACAGTTGGCTCGCAGTCCTACATTTTGAACGTATTTCACCAGTCGCGAGTTGCAGTTGATCAGCTCCGATTGCACCTGTTCGAACAGGTAGAACGTCACCGTATCCAAAAGAAAGAACTTTCCTCCAAAGTCTATGGTTTCCACGATCTGTTGGCGAATAAAAATCTCGATTAAGACTTATTTGATTACACCAAGCCGAACTCACCTCATCCAAGCAGTCGTTCATCTTCTCGAACGGGTGGCTGTAGCAAATCTCCAAACTATCGTAGACGGCGGTGACATAGCCGCGCAGGAAATTGCTCGCTATCGACTGCACCTGGCTGGCTCCCTGACGCTCCAATCCCAGCTGGCTGTTGACGCACTGCGCAAGCTGCGACTGCACCGTACCCGGAAGCGTCCAGAACTGCGTGCGGAAGTTGGCGGCACATCCGTCCGGTTGTATCACGTTCACCAACCGGCGGGTGAGCTGTTCCGATTCGTTTTCCAAGTACGTTTGGGGTTCGTTCTCGGTGGCAAACACCGCACGCGTCACCAGGTAGTGCATTTCAACGATGTTTCGGCGGAAGTGTAGATTCACGATCAGGCTCTCGATTGAGCGGTTCAGCAGATCAAGCTTCTGTTCGACGCGGTCACTCAGAAGAGCTGGCCAGCGGAACACGAAGGAGTCGTTGACTGTTTTCAGGTGGTTAAAGAGCGCGTCGGTAGCGACGAGGATCGAGTTGAACGAAGCGTTCGAAGAGGTGATGTAATTGTTGACTGTTGAGACTGCGGATTGTCGACTGCTCTGAATTCTGGAGTTTGCTGTCGATCGGAAACTGTTGGCTGTGTTTATGGCACCCACCAAGCTACTGACAGTGGATGACAGATGTCCGGAAGATGCAGCAGATCGTTGAACTGCGTCTACCAGATCTTGGAGTAAACCGTCGACTGACAGTGCTGCTATGAACTGTTGAGTGTTGAGGCCTTGTCCTGCCACGGAATCGATCACTTGACTAACGTTCAGCAGAAGCTTCTGTAGAGCGAGACTCTCCGATATCAAATTCTCATGCCACGCGGCGAAGTAGGTAGATGTGCTGTTGTCTGCTTCTGTATCGAAGTTCGCTGCCAAGGACTCAGCGTAAAGCGATCCGTTTTGCAGCAATGGCTGGAGATTGTTGCACCGCATACTGATCTTCGAAAAGACGACCACCGGAGCCGTGGTACGATCTGTTGCTGCTCTGGAAACTTCCGCATACACATTCCCAGCCAACAAACTAACGTTTCCAACATAATCCCGAAGCGCGATGGCACCTTGATTCAAACTTGGTGAAGCCGTCGGAGGATACCGCACGTACGAGGACAGTGAATTGCGAGCATTGTTGAGATTCGTGACGACTTCCGATGCGTATCGTGCTAGAGCTGCCCCTTGAGGAAGTATGTAATTGTTGCCGAAGAACGGGTCTCCTCGAACTACGCTGCAAGCAGCAAGCACTAACAGAACTACGGCCTTCGCCATCGCACAACTTCCGTGACCGTGACACAGAGATAAAACTGGACCTAAAGACATCTTCAGTATGCATTTTATATCGGACTGTTATCAAATGCACTGTGCGATTTTATCTTTATGGCATAGGATCTCCTCTTACTGGAAAACTTGATGATAATCTAGTCATCTAAGCAAAAGTCCACGGAAATGCAGCTTACTACGATGCAAGCAAGCAAACAAACAAGCCCATCAGATGTTCCTATGTTTACCTCCAACTGTTCTGGGAATCACACAAGTAGGCCTGGAGCATGTCACAAACAGTTCGGACAGTTCCCGTTCGTCACCAGCCAGCAGCCAGCGCCTACTGTGTTCAATTAGACGATCGCATCCACGCTGACAAATTCCGCGCGTGCTTCGACACATTTTAGCATTTGTAATTCACCGCCGCAGGAATTTAGAGGGGGTGCTCACACCACAAAGAATGTCAAATCAGCTGCTGCATCATCTCCTCGTTGTCGGCATGGCCTGCTACTACCACCAGCTGTGAGCTGGGGTGAACTATTTTAATTACCATCGAAGAATGCACGCTGGAAGCTGCAAATATTTACAGCTACTGACTCGACTGGTTGCTAAGTGATGTACTCGTTGATTGCTAGCGAATAAATCTTGCTTAAAATGTTACGGCGCCATTCCTGAAAATTCGACCAAAACAACCCTTATTTTCCTCTGGAGAATAACAAAAATCAAAATAACGATTGGTGGTAGTTCAAGACCCCCCACCGATGATGGACATTACCAATTCCGAATCGGAATACGACGCCGTATCCCGTCCCGGCTCTTTATCACAATGATGTGACAAGTTCTTCGTTCGCACTAAAACGAGTTCCTCGCGGCTGGTTCACCTTGAGCATCCTCCCCGCGATTCGAGGGATCACATTAACCCCAACCAACAACAGTAGCAGCCAGCGCAGTGGATCAAAGGACTGGGGGGCCAGGAAATAAATCGGAATTGTTTCAACGGAGCGAAGCCGAGCGTGTGCGTTGCCATAGGGAAAATTATTTATAATCCTTTCTTTCGGGGCTACTCGGATGCACCGCCGCCCGTCGCCGGTGACACAAGTTCAAGATCAGATCTGCAGTTCCATTCGATCCAAGTAGTTGGCGGTGGCGGCGGCGCGGTGGTTTCCTAGGAGATGACAAAGAAACCGCGAGGAAGACGCAACGCAACGCAACGCGCGGCCATTTCGATGCAAGTGGTGATGGATTGTGGTGGCTGCTTGGATTTATTACTTCATAGCAGTAAAACTTGGGGAGACGGGGGTGAATGAGCCTTCGAAGGGTTGGGTTGGATTTTAGTAAGGAACAATTCTATTTTCAGGATAAACTTTTGATTTCTCTTGTTGAATTTATTGTTGTCGGAAAGAATTGGCTTATTCCAATGACGCATTTCAGATCAATTTCCTCTTCTTGTAAACGAGTTAATGGTTGCGCCTCTTTGCGTTTATCTTTAAACATCTACAGAACATGCCGCAATAATTAAAAAAGCAACGTTTAAGTTAGCTTGTTAATAGAGCTTGTTGAGATATGCATCCTCAGTGCAGAATATTCGAGAGTCTAAAGACAGAACAAGTAAATATTATTCTTCCTGAAGCCACCGATCACAGCATGCTGTGCAAGAAAATACACACGGTGGCGTTGTCAGTGAAAAATTGTGCATGCTTTCAATATTTATGCGTACGCTTCTGACAACCGCATCATTGCAAATGCAATATTTGTACAAACATCCAGAAGTGAGGTGAAATATGGCGGTTTTTGTTGTTGTTTCTATCGCCAGAAACCTTTGTTGATCCACAACACGCGAAAGAACACAACACGGTACATATTCGCCTACTAGTATACGTTAGTACGATGGTGATGCGCCGAGGAAAAGTGTCAGTGTCAGATGTGCGAATGCTCGCTTTCGCGATCATGATCAAGTGCAGGGCAATAGACACTTGCTTAGGGTCATCGTCGCTAGTGTGGAGGGGAAACTGGTGTTGAATGCGCTGTTGAACGGTAACGCAAATATATGACCGATGTATGACCGAAAGCTCTACCACAGTAATTCTTAAAGGATTTTTCGAAGGAGCTCTCAGAGCAGTTTCTAATGGAACTCTTTGAGAAGTTTACAAATGAACTCCTGCAGGAATTGCTGAAATGGAATGGAGAAATTCCCAACGAAAATCGAAGAAACTTTTGCTGGAAGTGCCAATGAAACGCCTGAGGGATTTTTAGAATAAGTTTATGCAATCATTTTTGATTAAAAAAAAACTATTTTTCTCAATGAGCGTTCTTAGAGCATGATGCCAAGAGGGTATCATTTTTTCTAGGAGTTCTTACGGACAATCCTCAATAATTTCTGAAATATCTCCAGTAACCTCTCCGGAAAGTTCATAAACAGTTTCAATGCAATTGCTTTAAAACCTCCTTAAGAAAATTCCACAACAGTTCTTTCGGATTTTTTTAGGAATTCCTCCAGCTACTTCTTGAAAGATTCCCACGATGCTTCTGAAGGTTCCTGCAAATTCGAAAATTTTTAAGGTGTTTCACCTTTAAATGTTTTTGAAACACCCTTAGGATTCTGGAATTCCTGCACGAGTTTTTTCGAGAATCGTTCCAGAAGGAGAATCATTCTGGCATTTTTTTTAAGAAACTTTCTAAAAACTTTGACGATTCCTAGAGATTTTTTTTCAGGGCTCCCTCCAGGAGTTTATGAGGAGTTCATTCTCCGGCAGTGAATTCTGAAACTTGTGGAATTTGAGAATTCCTTCTAAATTTCCTACAAACGTTTCTCTGGGTATTCCTCAAAGGTATTTTTGGAAAACTTTTCACGTCTTTCTTCGGCATTTCCTTCCATAATTTCTTTGGGAATTCCTTTGAATATTAATGCCGAAGTCCTTTTGAAAATTCCACCCAGATGAAATAAGAATAATCATCCAGCAAGCTCGGATTTGTCTAAAGACTCATTCTTTGTTTCCGACAGAAATGCCTTCATAAAATTTCCCGGACTTAATTCCTCTAAAATTTCATGCTAAATTTACTGTAATTGTACCCACGGAAGTTCCTACTCAAATTTTTCCAGAAGTTTCTTTAAAACTTCAATTCTTGGGATTTACGCTAACGTAAGAACCTTGACAACACTAAAAAGACGCGAAGCGAAACAGGACACAACACATATTATTCTTACAACGTTGTTAGCATAATAGGTGTTGTGTCTTGTCTCATGTCGCGTCTTATTAATGTTTCTTTAAGGATTTCTCCTGGAGTGCGTTCGTAAAATCTTTCAGGTTTTTTTTTTAAATTCTCTCATAGTTCTCACGGAAACTCCTCCAGGAAATTATTTGCTTAATCATCCTACATTAGATTCTGCGGGAATTCCTCCAAAAGTTCCGTCGTAAATTCCTTAAGCAAGCTATTCATCAATTTCTAGATGAATTCCTTCGGCAGCTCCTTCAGAAAATCTAACTAGTATTTCATTAGAAGTTTTTTCGGGAATTTCTGTCGAAGTTCCTTTGGAAGACGCTCGAAAATTTCAGAAAATATGTGAGGATTTTTCTCGGCAGTTCTTCTAAAAATTGCTATAGAAAATCTTCCTGGAGTTTTATTGAAAATTGGCCAAAGAGATCCTACGGCAATTTCTTCAGGTGTTATTTCGGCAATTCCTATAGAAGAATTCCACCAGAAATTCAATCAAAATTTCCTCCATGAATTCAAGTAGAGTTTCTAACGGAATTCTCTCCTACATTATTTCTTGGGTATTTCATGTGGGATTTATTTTGGGAGTTTTCGGGAATTACTTCGAAAACACTTTCAAGTTCCTTGGAAAATTTCTACAATAATTCTTACGAGAACTCCTACAAGAAATTATTCGATCAAACGTCAATAAGTTTCTCAAGCAGTTGATTGATTGATTTGTCTTCATTTAAAAGACTTTCAGCCCTTGGCTGGTTCGTCTCTTTCTGAAGAAGTTTCTACATCACTTATTCGCTGATTTTTCCAGGAGTAGCTACGCGAATTCCTCGATATGTTCGAAAACAACTGCTCGTTCAGAAAAAAATCCTAAATTTTAAACTCGGAATTTCCTCCTAATTTTCGGAAATTCCTCGTGCAGTTCTTACGGATTTTTTTTTCTCAGCAGTTTCAAAAAAAAAAAACAATGAAAACTGTTCCAGGAGTTTCTTCGGAGGTTCTTACAGAAGTTATCTCAGAAATAACATCAGATTTTTTCCCAGAATTCCTTCAGAAATTTCTAATCCTTGGAATTTATGTTGATAATCTTTGAGAGTTACTTCGAGGTTTCACTAGGAGATTCTTTGGATTTATTTCTCCCAGGAATATCCCATAGAGGAGTTTCTTAGACTCGGGAGTTTCTCAAGAAATTTCTCAAAAAAAACATCTTGAAACTGGGTAACGTAAATTCTTTTTGAAATTGGTTCTGGAATTCATATAGAAAATACCTTATGCTATATACATTTAAGCTTATGCTCAATGTATTTCCTTAAACGATCCTAAAGAAATTCCTCCAGAAACATTATCAATTTTTACCAGGCGTTTTTCTACAGGATTTCTCTTAAAATTTTTACGTAAACTTTTCAGAAATTATAGCTTGCATTTCTCCAGAGGTTTCCACAGTTTTTCTTCCATGTATTCAGGGATTTTCTCGGGCGTTTATTTGGAAATTTCACTAGAATTTCTCAAGAGAGATTCTTCTGGAAGTTTTTCCAAGGATTAGTTGCATCAGGTATTCCTCCAGGCATTGCTTTAAACTCAGGATTTTTTCAAAGATTCTCTCATCAATTGCTGCAGAAATTACTTCAGAATCTATTCATTGGCTTTTTAATGTTTTTTTTTTCAAAAGTTTTCCAGTGCTTCGATAATCCAACAAAAAAACTTTTTTTTTTCAATTTTTTCAGTGGTTTTCTAAGGAATTCCTCCAGAGATTTTCTCCTGATTTTTTTTTAAATATCTTCAGCTATTCTTCCAAGGACTCCTGTAGGAAATCTTCCAGGGATCCATCAGAAATATATTAAGGGATTGTTTTTTTTGATCCACCAGTATTTTTGTGCACACATTTTAAGAAGATCCCTTCAGAAATTTCTCAGATCCCTCTGGAAATTTTTCTATGAGACCTCCCAGAAATTTTCTGTAGTATTTTTCCTTGCAATTACTTTCAGAGTTCCTCCAGAAGTCTCGCAAGATTTTTTTTTTCCAGAAGAGGGTATCATAAGGTATTTCTTCAGGTAGTCTCCTAGGCATTATCCTGGTCATTCATGCAGGAATTGATCAAAAGATAACTGCAGAAATTGCTTCAGGAATTTTTGTTAAGGAATTCTCCAAAAAAAAATAACAAGAATTTTTTCTCGATGTTTCCAAAGGTGTCTCTAGGATTTTTTAAAGGATTTCTTGAAACAATCTCCCAAGGAGTTTCTTAGATACTCCTTCTTCAAGAGTTTCTTAGAAAAATCTTCTTCTGGGATTTCTTAAAAACTTCTTCTTCAGGGATTCCTTAATGAATTCTTCAGTAATGTTTGTACAATTTATGGAGCAAATTCTACAGGGGACTCCTAAAAACATCTCACTAAAACAAAACTAAAGGAATTTCTCAAATAATTCTTGGAAAAACTCTGGGAAGAATTTCCCTGGAAGTTCCTGGAGGATTTGTGAAGAAATTTTTGGAATAATTTATGAAAAACCCTGAACTTTTTAAAAGATCTGTTGCAGAAATTACTGAACAAATTCCCAAAACTTGATGAAATCACTAAAGGTAAACATATCTTCTCAAACGAATTTCATAAGGAATCCCAGCAGGAGCTCCTAAAAGAAACCCTGAAGGAATTTCTAATCAATATATTTTTTTTGTCTTTATTTATGAGATTTTCAGCCCGAGGCTGGTTCATCTCAGCCAATAAATTTTGTAGAATCCCCGTAGAAATCTAAGAAAGCACTTTTGATTGAATTTCTGCAAGGATATCAGAAGAAATGCCAGCCAAATTCTTGAATGAACCCTAGTAGGAGTTTCTTAAAAACTTCCTGGAGAAACTTCACGGGAAACCCTTGGTAGAATTCCGAGCCGAAAAATCAGGGATTTACAAGAAAATGCCAAGAAAAATCCTTGAGAATCCTTGAAAATATTGGAGGTTTTTCTGATAATTTTCCTGGAGAAATCTGTGGACAAATTTCTGAAAACAAATCCTGAGGAAACGCATAGATAAACGATTGCAAAGATTCCAAAAAAAAAAAAAAATTTCGTGATATTTCTAAAAGAATTTCCGTAGATATTCCTTAGAAATATTTTTGAAAAAATGTCTTTAAGTATCCGTGGAGGAATGTTTGAAGAAACTATCCTTACAGGAAATGCCGCATCAATTTCTGGGGTAATATATGGCGGGATTTTCGGAGGAAATCCTGAAGAAGTCTCTGTATTGGACTTCGAATATGGAAGAATCGCATAAGGAATTATTGAAGGAATGTCCATGGATTTTTTTTAAAGAATTCCTGGAATAATTTTTAAAGGACTCTTTATAAGAAAGTCTGTGGAAACATTGGAAAACTTTCTGTAATAATCTTCGATTTTCTTAAGGAAAGCATTTCTAGCGGAATACGTGGAAGATTTCCAGAAATACCTGAATAAAATCTGAATGAAATTTTTGCAGAGCAATTTTTGGAAAAAATTCTAAACGATCCTCTGATAGAAATTCTGAGTCGAATTCTAGAGGAAACTCTGAAGCGATCCATGGAAGATGTTCATATAGAGCTTCCAAAAGGAAACGAGGAAGCCTTTTCGAAAGGAATTTCTGGAAGATTTTTGTGCAGCAATATCGGAAAAAAACAAGGAATGTTATATAAAAAATCCTAGATTATTATATGGGGTAATCTTAAAAAAAAACTTCTGAAGGATTTTAAGAATTTTCTAAAATAATCTTTGCAGGGTGTTAGGAAAAATTTACGAAGATGTTTCAAGAATGTTTTCCGAAATGTCTCCTTGAGATATGATTAATGTACGAAAGTTCAGTGCTGATGAATATCACGAATTTCATGTGACTTTGACATTTCAATATTGTGAATATCACGTGCCCCGGTGAGAACGAACTTCG
>NC_085137.1:4273975-4298975 GCF_035046485.1 Aedes albopictus
GCCGACCGTACACATCCTGGGGTGGCTGTCGATAGAGACGAGCAATGCGCCAGAAAAGTTGCCTGGGACTTGACAAACCTTTCATTTAACGAACTGTCGACACCTGACCAGGTCCTTACGATCAGCGGGGATGGGGAGGAAATGTTGATTAGATATCTACTTAGAATATGTCCAAGAACTTGGCCCACTTCATAGATATCTGGAGTTGGAAATTGGATAGGTTTTAATGGGGTGCTTTCCTTGGCGAAAAAGCGTATGAGAAATTGTCATGGTTTAATCGTTTACCTGGTTACTACTGGAAAAAAACATAAGTACAGCCATAGATCACAGTTATGAGGATTGCCTTCTTTCCGTCGGATACCAAAACACAAAGATTAGAGACTTATCATTGACTTCTTGACAAGACTGACGCAATCCTGTGTGCAGTCGAGAGTTGTCTTTGCCTCGTCCTTGTGACTGCTCTCGGGCCTAGGTGTCAAGTGGATATGGGTGTTGTTCTAGGCGTTCTAGTGGTAGGGTACTCAAAAGGACGCGGCATACATACGTTCAGGCACACCATTATTAGACTGCTTCGAATTATTTATCTGCCCAATACGTCCTGGTTTCCTCGTCATCTTAATGGCATTTATTTGTATTACTTGATTTTTCGGTTAACAATCTGAAATATTACATAATATTAACATTGGTGTATGAATATGTTCAATTATTTCTCCAGAAATTGCTCGAAACATCCTCAGCAGATTTCTTCAGGATTCTTCTACAGAATTGGAGTTGCTATCCAACAAAAAAATATTTAAATATGATATTTTTTCAAACATCTCGGAAACCAGTAAAGATATCGCAATTTCGAGGTAAAATTTGGTCCAATTGGGTTCTAAATCACCGATCTAGTCTAAAAATGTTGTTGTTATTGTTTGTTTATTAACAGGGATTTTAACCTTTTATGGGTCATTCATCCCGTAGTCTAAAAATGTTATGTTTGAAAATTAAATTTAAATTGCTTTTTCAATGTTTGCTCTAAAAAAAATCCACATAAACCCTTTGCGCCACTTCTAAATATCAACCGAAATGGCTCATTTTTGCTCAGCTCATTTATTTCGACCAGTTGATCACTTTCCACTTGGGGATTCATATCTCGGAGAGATTTTTCAAAATTAGTTTTCAGTTCACACTAGTAAAGGGGGAACGCAGCGGAAACAGAGCCAAATCAAGAGATCTTCCGGTACCGCTTCTGCTGGCGTCATTGTATTATGTAGACCACAATTACTATAAGCTACGAAAAGGCTGTATTTCAGTAGGGATGCTTTGACAAGAAATTCAAGTAAAAGATTCAATAGTTCTTCTGTAAAATGCAAAAAAAAAGCAAAATCCCAGATTACTCGCTACTTTTATGTGTGATGAACTCAGAACCATTTTTTTTAGTAAAGCATCGATTTTAAAAATATTTTCCGATTTTGTCAGCGCAAAATGCTACCAGAAGCTGCTCACTGATACGATATGTATACGAACGCTGCACTGTCGCGATTAACATTGAAGAACTGTTGTTTCGTTTGATAATTGAGTTTGACATAATTTAGGTTGAATTAAGAGCCTACTTAACAAAAATAACAACTCAAATTTCTCCTCGAATACCAAAATGATAAAAAGTTAAGTTTATCACTGAGCTCAAGTTGATAACTTCCCAGCTAACACAAAGTCTTATATGATGTTGCATAGGATGCTAAAGTGAAGGACATATGTGTACATGCTTCCATTTGCCCGTGTAGGTATATCGCCTCCACTTCTGCATCCTTTACAACATCATATACGATCGTGTGTTTGCTGGGTTATTGTGTTATATGAGATTTTGTTTAACCGTTATGTGTCCGACAAACTTTTTGCTTTTTTCTACACCGTGCTTTTTAAATAGGCGCTGGGTACCCGAGTACCCTGTCACCCACATAAGGGTTAACACTACATTTAGTTATCAACTTCGAAAAAGACAAATGATTGATAACAAGATTTGTTTTTAATTTGTTATCTTTCAGAGCTAAATATTCAAAATAGTAAAAATCTACATTATCGACATCGTCAGCAATTGAAAAAAGTTTATATTATTATTTACAACTCGTGTTTTCAACTATTGGTCCCAGCGGTCTCGAACCCTGATCGAGCGATTGTCGGTCGCAGCCAATAGCCCCTATACCAACGGGACTCAGTGAGATGGGAACTCATTCGTTTTAGGTGACAGACGATGGAAGATGATCTGGGATAGCACTTTGTAGGCAGTAGTCAAAGTAGTGCTCGCTCAGAAGTTCTCACATTCCAAATGGTCGCCTTTCTTGTGAATGGGGGAGATTACCTCTTCCTTCCACTCCTTCGGTAGCTGTATGATTTCCCAGATCCTGACTATCAACCGGTGCTGTCTGCCAACTTTTCTGGGCCCATCTTGATGAGTTCAGCTGCGATACCATCCTTACCAGCTGCTTTATTAGTTTTGAACTGATGAATGGCATCTTTAACATCCCTCAGCGCGGGAGTTGGTTCATTTCCGTCTTCCACTAACTACGTTCTCCACGCCATTCCGTGTTTCTTGGGAATGGCACAGCAGTTCCATTTCTTCACACTCCGCTTCATTTCATCCAGGCGGCGCTTTTTCTCCAGAAAGAGGTGGGTCTGCTGTTTCCGTTTCTGTTTGTAACGTTCCACGTTCTGTCGAGTCCCTTGCTGCAGCATTACCGCCTCGCTGCGTTCTTCTCCTCCAAAACCGTTCTGCCCTCTTCGTCGAACCATTCGTTCCGTCGATTCCGTTCCACGTACCCGATGGTGCTCTCGGCTGCGTCGTTAGTGGCTGCTTTCACTGTACTACCAGGGTTGCCACATTTAAATCTGTATTTTTTTCGTAAAAATCTGTATATCTGTATTTGGCAGCAAAAAATCTGTATTTTAAATCTGTATCAGCTATTTTTGAAATATATGCAAAAAATTATCAGATATACCAAATAAATCCAAGCAATTATAATACCAAGTGGGATTGTTAAGCTGAAGTTATTGTTTTGAGCAAAAACTAAAGCTCATATTTTTATTTTGTCTCAAAAATCTGTATAAATCTATATAATTTTCCAAAAAATCTGTATACATATCTGTAAAATCTGTATAATTTCCAAATTTTCAAAAAATCTGTAATTCTGTATATACAGATTCTGTATCGAAAAAATCCGTAAAAATCTGTAAAATACAGATTATTCTGTATATGTGGCAACCCTGTGTACTACAGCAGCTGCAGTCCTCTAGAGGAGCCTCATAGAGCTCGCTCTCATCTGGCAACGCGGCCTCGAGATTCTGCGCGTATGCTGATGCGACATCTGATTGCTCAGTCGCTCTAGGTTGTACCGTGGCGGTCGCCGGTACCGTACATTGTTGATGACGCAGAGTTTTGGGCAGTGCCGCGAAGCATCAGCGTACAAGTCAAAAAAAAAGCTGATAAACACCAAGCTTGTATCACCCTGTCCCTGCGGTTTCTGATACGCTCTCTCTACAGTCGCTAACACCAGAAAAGACAGAATCCCATCAATGTCACCCGGTCACCCTTGTTTTGCTACAATCATCCTGACTTGGATATGGCTCATGTGAGTGTCATGACTCTCTCCGTCGCCTCAAGCAGATGCACGCGCAACAGCATGTAAAACTATGCATGTGTATTATCACAAGCATGGTACTACGTCACAAATCCTATTCGTTTTGCATAGCTCAGTTTAAACGCACACATTGAGCGCACCACGCAGTTCGCCCTGGCTACGGCAAACGCTTTCACTTCGCCCGTCATGCATCGTTGCTCAGAGAGATTGATTCTCTCGCAACCCGCCTGAAGCATACACGGAAAGATCGATGTACACAGAGCAAGGAGTAACTTTCACGCAGCGATCGAAAAGACAAAAGATTTCATGCAAACTTGTGTGAAAATTCACGCAAATTTGTGTAACACCGGATCAGCACATTTTTTGTGCTGATCCAGTCGTACGCAAATATGAGTGAAAAATCCTTTGTCTTTTCGCAAGTTACTCATTCGCTGTGTACTTTCGTTTTAGGGTGTACTCAGCAACTGCTATCGCTGCAAAGCTGCGAAGGGTGGAGCCCACAACATGTTTGTCATTCCAGGCGTGACATGCTAGCTGGTTCGTATCATCTTGGGAAGGGTGATTCCAGAAAGCGGTTCAAGTAATTGTCTCGTGATGATCGCGATTATTCACAAGACTGGTTTTGGGCACAGTTTGACCATCACCAGATAGTGGTCGGCGTCGATATTGGCACCACGATAGGTCCTGACATCGATAATGTCGGAGAGGTGCCGTCCGTCAATCAGAACCTGGTCTATTTGAGATTCCGTCTGCTGTGGTGATCTCCAGGTGTAACGATAAGGGAGGCTGTGTTGGAAAAAGTTGCTACGTATGGCCATATTTTTGGAGGCGGCAAAATCAATGCGCGTAAAATGCGTCCTTGTAATCATCAATACTTCCGGAGTGTGGGCTGTGCACGTTTATTATGCTGATGTTGAAGAATCGGCCCTTGATCCTCAACCTGCACATTCTTTCGTCGATCGGCCACCAACCGATCAAGCGCCTCTGCATATCACCCTTCACGATGAAAGATGTTCCCAGCTCGCGTGTGTTTCCGCAGGTCTGGTAGGTGGTATGATTACCTCTAAACGTTCGCACCATGTATCCTGTCCAACACACCTCCTGCAGCGCAACGATGCCGAATCCGCGGTTCTTCAGTAGATCGGCGAGTATGCGGGTGCTCCCAATGAAGTTGAGAGATCGGCAGTTCAACGTACCGACTTTCCAATCGCAAGTCCTTTTTGTTCGCTGGGGTTGTTGCCGTTGGTCTCGGTTCGTATTATTCTGTTGCTGATTTTCCGCTACAATGGTTTTTTACGGCTGGCTCGTAGGGCCTGACACCAACCCCCTACTTTCCGGAGGACCATAGTGCACAGTTGAGCTTAGAGTCCTTCCCTGGCACTCGGACGTAGATCAGCCGCCCATAACATGGGGATCAGACGCTGTTGTGAGCCGCTCCTCCTGGAGAACAGACGCTCAGGTTTACCGAAGCAAACCCCCCTTCCCTGTCAGCCTACGACCAAAGTTCCCACCGGGGTTGGTTACCCGATCTTCCCTAAGGTTGCTCATAGTTTCCGGCCGGTACCACGAGGAGGTAGGGATAGGAGTTGCTCAAACCTCTTGCAACGCCTTTTAAAGGCTCCTGAGATCCCTTGAATTGCCCCTAAAGCCCCTTGGAACGCCCCTGAAACCCTCTAAATACTATTGAAATACCCCAGAACTCCCCGTAATCCCATGAAAACACCAACAAATCTTAACAGAACACCCTCAAAAGGCTCCTCAAATCCCCCGAAATTCCACCGGGAATTTCCTTTCGGGATTGCCATCTTTGAATTCCGCACAAATTCGGCTGGGAATTTCTTCTGAAGACTCCGCCAGGAATTACGTATGAAGATTCCTTCAGAAGTTATTTCTGGAGATTTCTCCAGGAGTTTCCTCTGGGAATATCATCAGAAATTCTTTACTGATGAATCCTCAGTAATCACCAGTGGGAAATTGTCCGACTATTCCATCTGAAAAATCTACTGTAATTGCTTTCTGGAATCCTCCAGCAGCATCCGTGAATCCGTTCCTATCGGGAAAGCCTTCAGCAGGATTATGTCGGCTGGATTCCAATCTGGATGACCAACCATGCCGTACTCGAAGATTAATTCAACTACCCATCATACTTTTGGCGAAACAAGGGCCCTGACACCTGTCAGCCGCCAAATTTGATCTTCCTACAACAACTTCAACACCTTACGATCGATGGGTTGATGAGAGCCTGGTTGTTGAAGATGAACAACTTAACGTGTAGCGTTACATTGTTGTGCCACCACGGTGCAACTCATCAAACAAACGATAGTTTTAATGGACATCATCCCTTAGATCATACAATCCATGTGCCATGAGGAACCATGTAGTGTTTTGTGACTTTTTAAGTATCGTAGACTATACGACCATTTATCGTGCATACAATTTGGTTTTATATGCTGTACATGTGACCAACATTTCAGAGTACTTTGGAAGCCTTAGAATAGTTCAGGGAAGACAATTTTAACCACGTATATGACATCCCTATTCCCACCCAATAGGATTGTTTGCAGCCAACATCAATTGGGTTCCCCCATTGACAATGCATTTGAGTTCCTTAAACAATGGTACAAGATGCGGGAATCGAAAACGTGACGTCATCGCACCCTGGTGATTTTAACATATTGAAGAATCGTAAAACATTGGTTTTCGAGGGTCAGCGAAAATAGTTGATAACACCGTTCCACACTAAATTTTGTTATGGGATGAGAAAAAAAAGAACAGGGGTTTGGGACCCTAGAACTGTCATATTGAAAGATTTTTTGAAAAATATTGGATCGGGCCTTCACAGTTCATGACCGAAGTTTGTATGGAGAACTTGGGGTGTTCAATTGATATGTGCATTAGAACTCGCTGTGCATAAATTTAGGCGTTAGACAATAACGAAAGAAAGCTTAATATCGAAAACGTCCAAATATATGCACGACACGTTTCAATGCGCATATCAATTGAACACCCCAAGTTCTCCATACAGACTTCGGTCATAAACTGTGAAGGCCCGATCCAATATTTTTTCTAAAAATCTTTCACTATGACACTTCTAGGGTCCCAAACCATTGTTCTATTTTTTCTCATCCCATAACACCAAATTTTGTAAAATTATGTCACGCATTAAATATGAACAAACACATGTAGATTTAAACATCGAGAAGGAATAATAAATGTGTGAGAAGTAGGTATTGAGAATAACGATGAAAATTTATATCGAGCTCGATGTAATAAAAAGTCCTTCTACACACATTTGGAATATTCTATGGATTCCGGTAAAGTTTTAACGCAATCTTAAATGCTGAACGATTAATAAAAAGTTGTTCTGTGTTATATGATAAACTTTTATCACTGAAATGCATTTCGAGTTCATCAAATTCCACGTGAAGCATACCGATCAGCATCTCAACCACATGCAGCCCTCTGAGGTGTCAGTTACACTTGGGCTTGCGCTTGATCAAATCATTCCAATTTGTACGTCAATTTCAATCAAGCAAACGATGAAAGCGTACGACAGTAGGAATAACTGCGCAACGTCGCAATGCACCCCCATATCACCAATGCAATGCATGTGTATTCCGACAGAAGATTCCCTCAGAGCACAGCAGCAGTATTACAACACTCACGTTTCCTTATCATCACTCAACTCAACCCCCGGCAGAGTGGCCTTGCGTGACTCACAGACGTCGCCGTTGTCGTCGTTGTCATCCACCGACCACCGCAATCCAGTCAACCTACAACAGGTTCTCCACCGGGTGAAATAATCGGCTATGCAACGGATCGAATCTCACTTTTCTCCTTTGTCTCCCCGAGCACGCTTACCTACAGAAAAGGTTGGACGCTCGAGAAATCCATTAAATTCACACACAGTAAGTGACTGAAGCAGGCGCACTAGTGTGATCAGAGTACGAATCTCGTGGTTGGCGAATGACGGCGATTGTTTTTTTTGTAATTGTTAGTTTTATATTATTGTTGAAATAGCTTCGTATCTACAGTAAAGCATCAGAAATAGCATTACAAATAAAGTTCATTACATCTGCGAAGCAGATAAACTGACTGTCGTCAGCAATGGTACAACCTCGAGGGACTGAAGGAATCGTATGTCGCCTCAGCATACACTTTTTTTTTCTTTTAAACCATGGAGAGATAATCACATCCACAGAACCTGAACAGGGAGGTCCAAATAGTGTGGGGTTAAGGATCGTCTTCTACAACAAGCTCAACTGGCGCTATTGAACACGTTCCTTTCATCCAGAGTCACTACTGTACAGTAGTGAACCCCCTTCCTTTTACGCTGGAGTGCTATCTCGGTAGTCTTTGTAACCGACAAGATACGGTCTACGGTAGTCTACGGTTGACCTCTTCTTTCGGACGCCAAACTGGGTGCTCGAGAGATCATTTACACCTTGATTTACTCCCTCGATGTGCCTCAACATTCTGTTGAGGATGATTTTTTCTAGCAACTTCCCCACCGTATCGATCAAGCATATAGGTCTAGATGCCAATGGGTAATTTTCCCGCATTCGGCCGTAGAACCAGGCACTGCCTCTTCCAAACCCCTGGTAAAACTCCTTCGTCCAGGCATAGCAAACCTGATCATCGCGAGAACCTCTGCAAGGTCAAGTTCGGAACTCCGCGGACCTGGGGCCTTACTTACGCTAAGGGACTTCCATATCCCCGCAAGTTCCTTATCGGTGACCCTCTCCAAATCCGCAGCTGCCCTACGAAAGAAGAGCAAGGACTAGGATCATGACGAAGGAAAAGTCCTTCGATGATACCCTCCAACATCTCTGGAGACTGCTCTGTAGTAGCCATTACTCCTCAAAGCAGACCCTTTTGCTTGCACTTATCTCAGTCATCAGCGTGACTTGAACAGCGACGAACACCACCCGCCGTTCGTTTCGCTTTTCCTCAGTTCGTGCTCACTGCATCCGCTGCCTAGTTCGTCCACGAGCCGGTCCAGCCGGTGGCCTTCCATTTCTAGGGTAGACTTGCATAGACATGGTCGCATCGCACGCCCGCGAGAGCATCGCTACCAGCTCTTCTTTGCTTAACCCTTTGGAGCCGAAGGGGTCAATATGACCCCGGAGATGAAACCGAGCATAACAAACGTGTTCCACACCAGCGCGGTTGCGGCAACCTTGGCCAAAAAATTCGGCTCCAAAGGGTTAAACCGAGTAGATATCGCTCACGGAGAAGTGCCTCCTTAAATACTTCGTCGTCGAAGCATGATGTCTTCCACCTACGAGACCTTGACCTTAGGATCTGACCCCGCTGGTTAGTAAAACGGCTTCCTCATTCCACGGCCCAGGCATTGAAGTCACCCGCTCAAGCATCTGCATAAACTGCTCGATCAACCACGGTGGAGGCGCATAAAAGCTACAGAAGACCCCGAAGCCCTCATAGGTAGAAACCAACTCCTGTCGTCCATATCGCCGCCCTTTTCCTGAACCCATCCACGACCGAATTGCCGTTGCTGGCGGCGGGTATTCGGTATGGGTCCGCCTTGATGGCGATATCCGTCCTTCACTCAGAAATTGTCTGACAAAGCAGTTCTTGAGCCGTGTCATAGTGGTTCAGGTTCAGCTGCGTTATCCACACTGTGATTTGTTCATTGCGGCTTCCTTGAAAGCCGGGCACCTTGGACCACAGATTGGATACCTGTTGTTCACGAATTTCCCGGTACAGATCAGACAAGTGGGTGGACTCGTGAAGCCTTGTGTCTTATGGCCTTCGGCGCCGCATCTTCTGCACAGTTTGCCCCTGTCAGAGCCTTTACCATCCCATGACTTGTGTTCTGGTTCCAGACACCTGAAGCAAACCTCGGGTAGCTCGTACAAGTCAGTAGGCATACTGACCAGACCATCTCGAGCCTCCCTAATTTAACGCAGTTGTTAGCGTCCGCCACAGGTAGCTGTACCAAGCCTACCCGAGTCCTTGCCGGTCTACGTCTTCTTGGTTTGACATCCCGGATCTCATCGACTTGCGATTTTTTCTTCTTCCTGTTTCGCTTGACTTTCGTTCATAGGGGGTCCCCTTGGTTCGCTATACTCTGTGGTTGATGAGGGCCTAACAACGGTCACAACCCCCTGTCTCCTTCCACCTGGGACGGGTCAGCCTTTTCAGAACCACCCTTCCCAGCTTTCCGGGACACCTGGTTGGGGTCCGACTTGCCGGCATTACTACCGGCCTTCGGGGTTAGTATCCGCCTAGCCCAAGGGGAATGGCATATCCTTTTCTAACCGGAAAATCCGCATTTATCCGTTCCTAACCGTCACTAACCGCTGTTGCTTTCACTGGTTCACCGTGCTACAGTCTTCACGAGTCTCTCGTGATCTTGCTTGGCATCGTACAGCGACTTACGGAGTCGCAACAGGGCCGTTTTAAGGTCCTTGCTTATGTTGGACTTCGTGGACGTAAAGTCGATGATCTTGCCATGCTGCTGCTCACCCACCTCTATTGCAGACAGCCCATTTTTTTTTTGGTTTATGGTCTTCATCAACCACGCTACGTCCAATATCACTCCTGACAGGCAAGCCGGGGTATGAATCGGAGCTGCCTGCGCAGCTTCCTGCTCCTGACTTCTCAACGGAGACCTAGTCAACCCACTTCTAGCGTAGGCGTTAGCCTCGCCACTACCACTCGAACTTGTTTGTTTATGACTTGATGTCATGTTCAATCCCACAAGTTGCACGGGAAAGGAGGTCCAACTTGTCAGAGCCCTGCATCAACGCGGTAAGCGACGAAATACTGCGGGGGTGGTTTGTCAGGTTCTGGGACTGTGATTCCTGCTCCCCCAAGGCCTTCGTCTGGCGAGCTCCTTGTGGTCCAGTAGTCTTTAGGAAATTGCTGGAGTACAGTAACAGTAGTGATCAACGACACAGTCGAGGACACCATCGCGTACGTAGGGGAAGTCGAAGGAACGGCTCGTTCGACGAGAAGTGCAGAGCAATTTTGAACGAGAAGGACGCAATGCGGGCGGTAATGCTGCAGCATGGAACTCGGCAGAACCCGGAACGATACAAACAGAAGCGGAAACAGTAGACCCTCATCTTTTGGATGAAAATATGGCCCCAGAAAGAAGCGGAGTGTGAGGAAATCGAACTGCTGTGCCGTTCTCGAGAAACACGTAGTTCTGTGAGATGCTCAATGCATTCCGCATCGGCTTGATGCCATGAGCTGAATTGTGCAAGGATACGGACGGAGGAGGAGAACCCTAAGTCAGGGAGCATGAAATGAACTGGCAATTGGTGAAGTTGTCTGGTGCGGGTCAAGCTGGGTCTGTCATTGCCTGCTTGGTAGGTCTTTTCAAAATCCATCGGGGTCCGTTTTTGTTGCAGGTCAGTATTCTTGGGTTTTGGTTCGGTCATGTTCCATATAGAGTTCCTGTGGTTGATCGTTGTCCGTGTCAGGCTGGGTCTTTCATTGGCTTGAGGGAGTGAATGTTTGGTTCTTTGTATGGTCCCGTTTTGGGCTGGGTCGTTATCAGGATTTGTAGTTACAGGTACGATTTCAAATAAAGTGCCTATACTGTGGTCTCCCTCAGAACTCCATCCGTGAAAGTCCCGGTTTGGAACCTACAGGGGGCAGAGATGGCAAACCACCGCACCGGTAGCGAGATATGTCAAATTTGCTCATACAGTTCTGCGGCTTTCAGAAAAAGAATCAACGTTGTTTGCCGGACTTTGTCTGGCAATAGAGCACTTTGTATGTCCGTGATGTTTACTGAGTACGTCCATGGTCGTGCAGTTTTCGATGAAATGCTCCACTGTATTCGGCTCTGAACAGGTAGAGCACCGAAGTCGGAAGTTTTCTGTGCCGTTCATACTATGGGAGAGCATGTTCGTAGTCTGGAGAGAACAACTTGGTCTCTTCGAGATGGCAGGTCCGGCCAATGCTGTGGGGTCGATTTTATCTTGCAGGTGAAAAGGTGACTTCATTGCGGCAATCGTTCAACAACTCCTGAATCTCCTGGACGAAAGGATGCTTATTGCTTGGGATATGTAGACCGTCGAGTACGCTGGCCGAATCCGACACAATTAGTAGAGGGGCGTAGCGGGGGTAAGTAATGGCTCGCGATATCTCGGAACTCGCTGTAGACTTTGCTAAGTATGCCGATGCCAACCAGGTCGTCCTTTTAAGAGCCGTCGGTGTAGCGTATTTCCGTTTCTTGGTATTTCTCGCGAACTCGCTTTGTGAAACTTGCCCGGACGCTTTGAGGATTCGCGCCCCTGCGGAAGTGCTTCCTAATCGTAACATCCACCTTTGGTATCTCCGCCGCCCAGCTTCTAGGGCCGATCCGGTAAAGTTCAGAGAAGCTGAGGGATGGCCATATCCACTAGGGCTTGGTTGGCTTGGTAGCCCAAGAAGCCAACGAACCCATCGTCAATCGTGTTTTGATGATATCCAACGGCTATACAGCCGTTCCTCAGGGTTAATCTATGTTGGATCGGTAGTGTACTTACCTCTGCGCATGCTGCTAGGTCTGGTGTTGACGGTAATAACCCAGATATTGTGCGGATGGCAGCGTTGTAAACTGGGCCCAGTATTTTCAGCAGTTCTTCTATCGCCCGACAGGTGATTTCGACCCCGTAAATATCCGGTTGGTAACAGTAGTATCGGCTACTCTTAGACATAACTCTCGGACACTACGTGATCGTTTCCCAGATAACGCTCTGAGCAGGTTTAATCGTACCTTGCATCGGTCCTTGACCGGTCCACTGTTATCTCTAGGATTTCCAAAGTCTTTCAATTAGGGATAGGAATACCTTTGACATTACTCCCGGCATCGAGGCTCTGTTGTAGGCTTTGGCCAAGTCTAGTGATGTCAACTCGATGTGGTCTTCTCTATCCAACGCATCGTCTTAAATTAGGCCCAGAGCAGCAAAGTATGTCCCGTGCCGTGACCAGCTCTGAAGGCGTGCACAAGTCACCTACCACAATAGATCACAGTAATGGTCGCAGTGGTTCAAATCCCCAAAAAAAAAACGAGCCGCCTATAAACAAGGTACTTCCTGCCGATTGGTGGAGGATCTCGGAGCATTGGGTATCCGATTTCATCATGGCTGGCCTACTTGCCTTTAGTTTTCCGGAGAACGAAGGTTAGTTCCTCAATTGTAAAGGGTGAATTGAAATATTGTCCCTGATCTGCAGGCACAATGAAATCGGTGATGGCCGTTGCCGGATAACGGATGCCGCCTGATGAAGGTGTAGCTATATCAGTTGATGGAGGAGGTTTCACCAAAATTATTCGATAGAGCATCAGCGCAGCAATTGTTGTCGTATCTATGGTTGTGGTGTTTTCTATTTTCAGGGCAAATCCTTTTTGTCGCTTCTTTCCTTGCAAAACATTCAATCGCCTCCACAGCTCGGACGCTGACTGATCGTCAATGATCTGGTCTAGGAGAAAGGCCCAGGACGCGTCCTTCGCCTCTCGGATAACTTGCCGGCAGTTGTTTCAGGACGCATACCACTCGTCCGCAGTTTTCTTCCAATTGGGATGTTCAGTAGGCCGTCCCTTATTTTTCAAAATTTGGAAATGTTATAAGTTCGTTGTTGGAAAATGATCGTTTTAGCTAAGAAATGATCTTGTCAAAATTTGAACTCAGTATCTCAAGGCTAAGTGGTCCCTCAAGGAGCCTAAAGTTGTCAAAAATTGTATGGGACTAAAAAAACATGAAATTTTTTTCGACGAAAAAGAACGTTATTCTACTAAAACCGATGATTTTAGGACCTTTATGGCCAAAAATGTGCTTGGAATTGCGATATCTCCACTCGTTTGTGAGTTATTGACAAAAAACAGTCGTAAAATTAGCTTTTTTGATCATTTTTTTAGATCCCGAAGAAAAGATAAACTATTTTGCTCAGTAACTTTGAAACGAGTGGAGATATCGCAATTCTAAGCACATTTTTGGTCCTTTAGGGTCCTAAAATCATCGGTTTTAGTAGAATAACGTTCTTTTTCGTCGAAAAAAATTTCATGTTTTTTTAGTCCCATACAATTTTTGACAACTTTAGGCTCCTTGAGGGACCACTTAGCCTTGAGATACTGAGTTCAAATTTTGACACGATCATTTCTTAACTAAAACGATCATTTTCCAACAACGAACTTATAACATTTCCAAATTTTGAAAAATAAGGGACGGCCTAATGTTCAGTTGGGAGTCGTTTCAGGCGCCCAAGGGCTTTCCGCCGTGGAGGCTAGAGTGACGTCTATGACCGATTCCACTGTTTTGCCCTTGTTTCTGCGGTCAATCCGCCCAAAGGTATTTGAACCGTCATTCAGAATTGACAGCCCATATTTGTTGGCAGTGCTGACAAGAATAGGGCCCCGGAGATATGAAGCTCGGCTGCTCTATGCTCGATGATGACCTTTGACGTCACCGAGGATCAGTTTAGAGTTCGGTAACACTAGTCGACAAAATTGAAACTTTTTTCACGCACTTTGACCATTTGTTCCATTTCTAATGGAATTTGGCCCGCTGATTTCGAATCTGACTTCAGAATTCCTGTAACACGTACAGTTTTTGGGAAAAATAGGATTTTATTCACAAAATTTAAAATGTCATAGAAAATAAAATATTGGTATTTTAATTTTAAATTTCTCATCTGCTCATTATAACTAATATTTATGTTCAATAGATTTTAATCCACTGATTCTTAAGGACAAGGTATTTGGAGTACATAGCTCAAACTTTCTAGAGCACCGTTTTTTAAAACCGTTGAATGGATTTGGATGAAAATGCATCACGCTAATTGTTCAGTGGTTATCAACAGCGTGATGCATTTTCATCCGAATCCGTTCAACGGTTCTAAAAAACGGTGCTCTAAAAGTTTTGAGCAATGTACTCCAAATACCTTGTCCTTAATCTGACCTAAGAATTTCAGTAACACGTAAAATTTTTGAGAAAATACGGTTTTATTCACAAAATTTTATATTTTCTATTTTGAATGAACTATTGTCTTTATATTTTTTTTTATCTGCTCATCTTAAGCAATATGAATCAGTTATTTAAAGTTATAAAGACAAGAATTTATTTTCTATGAAAATATGAAATTTTGTGAATAAACCCCTATTTTTCTTAGAAGTTTACGTGTTACACAAATTCTTATGTCAGATTACGAATCAGTGACTTAAAAACCATTAAATATAAATATTGTTCATGATGAGCAGATAACAAAAAATAAAATTATAAAGACAATATTTCATTTTTATGAAAATATGAAAATTTGTGAATTATACCCAATTTTTCTCAAAAAAAAACGTTTTACTCAGATTCTTATGTCAAATTACGAATCAATGGATCAAAATCCATTAAAAGTAATTATTGTTTATCATGAGCAGAGAAAAATTTAAATTATAAAGACAATATTTCATTTTTTTAGGAAAAAATGAAATTTTGTGAATTCAACCCTATTTCGCTCAAAAACTGTATGCTTTTCAGAATTCTGAAGTCAGATTCCGTATCAGTATACGAGACTCTATTGAATATGAATATTGGTTAAGGTGAGCAGACAAAAAAAACTATAAAGACAATATTTTATTTTCTATGGAAATATAAAATTTTGTAAATAAAAATCCCTTTTTCTCAAAATTTTACATGTTACAGTAATTCTTAGGTCAGATTACGAATTAGTGGATCAAAATCTATTTAATAAAAAATATTGGTTAAGATGAGTAGATAAAAATTTCAAATTTAAAAAGACAATAATTTTATTTTCTCTGAAAATATGGAATTTTGTGAATAAAACCCCATTTTTCTCAAAAATTGTACGTGTTACTGAAATTTTGTCAGATTCTAAATCAGTGGATCAAAATCTATCGAATATAAATATTGGTTGAGATGAGCAGATAAAAAAATAATAATATAAAGACAATAGTTTATTTTTTATGAAAATATGAAATTTTGTGAAAAAAAAACCTATTTTTCTCAAAAACTGTACGTGTTACAGCAATTCCGAAGTCAGATTCGGAATCAGCGGGCTAAAATCCATCAGAAATGGGACAAGTGGTCAAAGTGCGTGATCCACTGTCGACCAGTGTAATCTTTTGAAAAACCTGGTCGATCGTTTTCTTAAGATCTGGCAGCTTTCCATTTGGCAGGTACAGTGACGCAATCGATAGCGGGAAAGGCCATGTAATCCGTACCGCTATTATAGGTAGGTCGGTGTTCAGGTCTATCAGCTCCGAGGATATAAATATCTCGGATCTGATGTACCATCGGTAACTACCCCGGAGAGTTCGGTTCATCCGCTCTGTTGTGGCTTGATGGATTTCCTGCAGGGTGATCACTTCCGAGGAATGCAAATCCTGTAGAACCTGCAGGTCCGGGAGATTGTGGAAAAAGCCGTCAATGATCCATTGCAGGGCTAAATCTTGGTAAGGGCTTGGGGCTGGAGATTGGGTCCTACAACCCGGAGTTCCCGGGATGTCCGAATGCTAAGGATTGACGGTTCCTCGTTTTGCCCGGATTTCCAAACTGTGTAATTCTCCTTATTCCGAAGATCTCCCACGTGTTCGACTGTATTGTTGTGGTTTTATCTTGCTTCACCCAACTCTAGCATTTACCAACCCATCTCATGATTTGATCCAACTTAAACCGTATTGCACATACCGCACATTTCGAGCTCGGACTGCGATTTAGAAGCTATGCGAAGGAAGAAAGAGCGAATGGAAAAGTATGTAGCTATGAACATTCTTTCTCGGTGCGATTATCATCATCATCGGTAGCAGCCAGCGTCTTGACTGGCAGTCCGTCCTGTCCGTCAGTGAGAATGAACTTAATGGGTTTGCTACATATCACCGTCGGAGGATCGGACTCCGGCATGTTGCTGGATTCTTTGAACACTTCTGATAAATTAGCATTTCTGCTAAATCGGTGAAAGACTTTCACCCCCATCATGCCCATGAGATTTTCAAGGAATATCCCAACGCTGATCGGTCCCATGACGGTCCCCATTTCTGCTCCGGGAGCATTTGATGATGGCTTCTTCCCATGTCGGATCGTGCAAAATGATGATGCTTCTGGAGAAGGTCGGCCGCTCTCGCCGCCGTTGAACCGTAGGTAATGGCCATCATCATCATCATCGCAGGCGCTCTCTTTCTGCACCTTTTTCCTGGACGGTCAAGATCGACGCTGGTGGCGGTCGGTCCGCTTTGTTAGAGAAGAATTTCATTCGTGAATTTACTTTCGCAGTCGAAGGGAGTGCTTTCGTGTGTGTTATTCGAGTCGAGACTGATAAGAGCGTGATCGATCGCGGGTTTTAGCGGTAATCGAGCGAGTGACAAGCGACAGGTGATCGATTCCGGGGTCATGGGAACTATGAAACAGATCAGGAGGCCTTGGATGGTGGTCGTCATCGCGACCGCTGTACTGTTGGCAGAGCTTTCTACGATCGTTAAAGGATTCCCTCCTCGTAAGTTGTGAGATGAGCGTGTAATTGAGATGATCATAAATCACCCGGTGAAAACCGATAGGGAGGGCAGACGACTCCAGCCGCGAAGGTTGATGAATTCAATTTATTAGCGTTCCGGAAAAGGAGAACTGTTCCGCGTTTCCAAGAACGAGTGTGTGCAAAAATAGACGCCCGAGAAGAACAAGAACTGTGCGTAATTTGTGCTCGCTCCGTGCGAGATAAGAAGGCATGAGTTGGGATCGCCCCGGCAATTACTCTCGAGTTATGACCTGCTCTGGTGGACTCTTGTACGGACAAGTGGAGTGCTTGAGTGTGTATGCGAGCGCATGTATGCTGTACCGAGGGATGAACCGAAACAAGTTATTCATTCTCTCGACATTGGCCTTGAAACATTATACAGGCGCAGGATGTACGTGTGGGCAATAAAGTCTACGTACATGCGATTGATGGGAGCACGCGTTAACGATTTTCGGGCAACCTGGTTGATCTGATATGGTACGGCCGACTCAGAAACCGTAAGGTTCAGCGCAGACTTTGGGCAGAATTTCAATTTTTCGAACAGCTGTTTGCAAATTCGCCATGATAATCAAAACTGTACTTCCTCTGCTTTGACCATGATTGGTTTTTTCTACCAGGTAATTATGACTGTTGTTCGTCTTGAACGCCGTTCTACGCCTCTACCCCTTCGTATGAGCAATGCATATGCACAAACAGGAATTATGTGCATCTAGCTTGACCGGCAGGGTGAGGTGACAAGACTACGCCTCCTGCAGGCCCGCGCACTCTGAATTGACCCCACGGAGCGGTAGCAGTAGCTGCGGCGGCAAGAGTAACGTGTTGATCACCTTGTTCTGACGAGAAACTCTATGTCACAGGCAGGCGCTGCGTTGCGTTGTTGTTGTCATCGTCGTCGACGACATCGCTTCTCGACTGAGAAGCGGTTTACTACGGAACGAATTGAATGACCGGAGAAAAAAGATATGAAAACATAAAACGGGAAAAAATGCGCGAGTCTCGTGAGGCGTGCAAAAGTTGAATGATCTCGCGCTGCTATCCGCTCTATACGCATCACACATATCGTGCGCGATCATGGGAGGCGGGGTGGTGCATGTTGGCAATCGGAGAAGTAGGCTGCGGCAAGCAAGAACACAGAGGAGCCAGTGATTTTAGCATGATCGTAGTAATCATGAATGAGAAGAATGGATTATTTACGGTGTTATGCGGTTTGATGATAATCATAAAGTGTCGCTGTTATCAAGAGCGAGAAATAAAACAGGTGGATGTTTTCAATGAATGATATAAATTGGATTGGATTTTTCCTTTATGATGTAGCATAAATATATTGAACCTTAAGAAAATTTGTTACACATTAATTTTATCTAATCAACACCAGTTACGAACACCACCTATACTGGGATTTTGTCTGGATTCTGGAATTCTCGCAACATATCGTTTAAGCTATAATTACTTTTTCTTAGGAGAATTTCTTGGCTTTTCAGTCCGATTGTGAGATCAAAAACACCTTATGTTATGAGAACATAAGGTGTTTTTGATCTCACAATCGGACTGAAAAGCCAAGAAATTCTCCTAAGAATACACCAAGAACAGTCGTAATCTTTCAACGCATAATTACTTACTTTTAGTATTCTGGGTTTTACGGTAAATCATTCGTTGAAATAAAGTCGTTTTCCTCCAAAACTCGCCCTTAGTACTGAGGTATTTTGGTCGAAAGGAACTGTTCATAAACCACGTAGACCAAAATTTGGCCATCTCAGACCACCAAACCCCCACCCCCCTTCCCACTAGTAGACTTTTGCCCATACAAAAATTTTGAAATTTGCATGGAGCGTAGACTTTGGCCAACACCACCCCCCTTCCCACCAAAAAGTCTACGTGATTTATGAATGGTCCCAAAGGAGGCCACGCTTTATTTTAAGAGTTTGCAGTTTTTGGCTACGTTAGATACGGTTTGGGTTCTTCAGCTCACGCAGAGAATGAGCCGACTGCCCCCCCTGTAGGCTAAGCTCGTATCTCTCTGCCAAGAGATTCCCAGAATATGTATCTGCTAACGGATCCGCAGAATATCTACTGAGAGATTCCTAGAATCTCTGCTGAGAGATTCCTAGAATCTCTGCTGAGAGATTCCTAGAATCTCTGCTGAGAGATTCCTAGAATCTCTGTCAAGAGATTCCCAGAATCTTTGCCGCTAGATTCCTAGAATCTCTGCCGAGGGATTCCCAGAATCTTTGCTGAGAGATTCCCAGAATCTCTGTTGAGAGATTCCCAGAATCTCTGTTGAAGGATTCCCATAATCTCTACCGAGAAATTCCCAGAATCTCTACCGAGAGATTCCCAGAATCTCTACCGAGAGATTCTCAGAATCTCTACCGAGAGATTTCCATAATCTCTGTTGATAGATTCCCTCTGCTGAGAGTTCCCCAGAAGTTCTTCCGAGAGATTCCCAGAATCTTTGCCGCTAGATTCCTAGAATCTCTGCCGAGGGATTCCCAGAATCTTTGCTGAGAGATTCCCAGAATCTCTGTTGAAAGATTCCCATAATCTCTACCGAGAAATTCCCAGAATCTCTACCGAGAGATTCCCAGAATCTCTACCGAGAGATTCCCAGAATCTCTACCGAGAGATTCCCAGAATCTCTACCGAGAGATTTCCATAATCTCTGTTGATAGATTCCCTCTGCCGAGAGTTCCCAGAATCTCTTCCGAGAGATTCCCAGAATCTATTCCGAGAGATTCCCAGAATCTCTTCCGAGAGATTCCCAGAATATCTTCCGAGAGATTCCCAGAATATCTTCCGAGAGATTCCCAGAATCTCTTCCGAGAGATTCCCAGAATCTCTTGCGAGAGATTCCCAGAATCTCTTGCAAGAGATTCCCAGAATCTCTGCCGAGAGATTCCCAGAATCTCTGCCGGGAGTTCCCAGAATCTCTGCCGAGAGATTCCCAGAATCTCTGCCGAGAGATTCCCAGAATCTCTGCCGAGAGATTCCCAGAATCTCTGCCGAGAGATTCCCAGAATCTCTGCCGAGAGATTCCCAGAATCTCTCGCAGAGATTCTGTGAATCTCTCGGCAGAGATTTTGGGCTTCGTGGCCGAGCGGTTAGCGGCGCACAGTGGGGAAAAACCGACCCAAAAAGGCACCTAATTATTGCGGCTGATTGCGATCTTTGAAGTCCATCTTTTCTGAATGGAAAAATGTCAAGGAATCGATTGGTGATATTTTCATTCTGCGGAATCGAGTGTAAGTGTCCATTTTGCCCCATTTTCCCCTAAAAACACTTTTTCTGAATTAAATAATGGTTTCAACTGATTGCGGCTAACCAACCAGTTTTTTCTTGCAGTAGAATGGCATTATATGGGACACACCTTGATGTGTATCATTTACTGAAAGTGTCCATTTTGCTTCATTTTCCCCTAAAATACTGTTTTTCAAGTGATTGCGGCCAACCAATTAATTTTTACCTGATGTAGAATTAACCGACGCATACTTTGGGGTGCTCCTCGATATATGTCAATGACTGGAAGTGCCCATTTTCCCCTAAAATACTGTTTTTATGAATTTAAAATTAGTTTTAACTGATTGCGACTAACCAACCCATTTTTACTTGATGTACAATTAACCGGCGCATACTTTAAGGTGCACTTCGTTCTGTGTAATGGGGGGGGGGGGGGGGGGTGATGCCCATTTTGCTCCATTTTCCCCTAAACTACGGATGTTCTGGATTTAAAAATAGTTTCAATTGATTGCAGCTAATCAATATTTTTTCCTGAAGTAGAATAGACCTATGCATACTATGGGATACACCTCGCGTTATGCGTTAGTCTTAAATTGCCCGTTTCGCCCCATTTCCCCCTAAAGTACTGTTTTTTGGGTTAAAAAAGTTAGTTCCAACTACTAGCGGTTAACCAAGCATTTTTTCATAATGTGAAATTAATCGATGCATTATATGCGGCACAACTTGTTCTGAGTCATTGACTAGAAGTGCCCATTTTTCTCCTTTTCCCCCTAAAACACTGTTTTTCTCGTTTGAGAAACAATTTCAACTAATTTAAGCTAACAAAACTAGTTTTTCCTCATGTAGAATTGATCAGTGTATATTGTCAGACAAACTTTGTGTCATCAACTGGAAGTAGTCATTTTGTCCTATTTTCCTCTAATACACTGGAACTGGAACTGGAACAAACTTTTTAACCCAGAAAATACAGCATTTTAGGGGAAAATGGGGCGAAACGGGCAATTTCAGTACGCATAGCGCGAGATGTATCCCATAATATGCATAGGTCGATTCTACAGCAGGAAACAAAATATTGATTAGCTGTAATCAATAGGACAGATCGGTGAAGTACTAGATTTGTAGTAATGAGCTGAATTTTTGTATGGTGAGAAGGTCAATTCTCCGTTTCTGCAATGAAATGGTGCAAAAAGCGTGGGTATTATGATTCCTTGCCTAATTTGATGCTGTTTGAGCAAAACTTTGGACAACAGTGTGTAGGGATTGAGAGGGATACTGATAAAGCGAGAAACAGGGCATATAGCATTAGTCGCGGTGATGCGTCGCCAGAAAAACAAAGCAAACGAAGCGAACGATCAACATGAAACGGAACGTCAGTCTTGTAAAGTATTTCACACGAGTAGGATGCATTGTTTGCATACTTCCTCGTTTTAGAGAGTTTAGGCCATCGGAATTATCTGGCCAGGCTGATCCGGGTTGCCGGTGTCCGTCCGGACACCACAATGGTACAGCCGGTAGGTAGGTAAGCTCCCAACAGGTTGATAAGTAAAGGAATTCGTGCGCTTTCTTCCTTTTTGATGGTACGGCTGCGATTGGATGCAGAAGGAACCAATTTTTCATCACTCGTTGCGATGTGGGTTTCGCGTGGCTTCTTTGTTACGCTGGTGTTCGTGTGATGTTTTCGTTAGTCGGCTGTTCGGCTGGAGCTCCGCGGTGATGCAACTTTTGTGAAGTTTTTGTTTGTTTTGAAACGCAAATCGAATCTTGGCGAATCGGAATTTGGTGACGAGCTACGCGGTCTTCTTTTCACGTCATGCATTGGAGCTGCGCAAAGCACGATTCTGACAGTCGACGTTGTACTCAGTAAAAGGAGTTTCGTGAGTGATTCGCTTTTCAAGATTGTTGGACTAAATGATATATTGTATGATTGTGCCGTTTTGGATGTTGTTTTGGACATTCAGAGCTTGTTTCCGAGGACTCGAATATTTCACTCAATACTATGGATTTGTTGTCGGCTGGAACGGCACTGGAACTTTGCGGTGAGGCAACTTTGGGAAGTTTTGTTACGCAAAGCAGAATTGATGACAAGCTGGGAACGAAAACGATATTTAATTGGCAAGAACTTCCTATTAGGACATTTATGCGTGAGTGACTGTTGTTGATTTTTTACTCAATGGTTCGATGATGTAATTTTGGTCATTTGATTATTTTCGGCTTAGATATCACACAGATGCTAACTTGATTGGATTAGGTTTTACAGATTTTTACAGGAAAATACATAGGAACAACAAAAAAATCATCCAGCATTATGAAGTTTAGCATGAAACGGTAGGGTCCAATGAGAAGCCACAGGGTAAGGGTAAACCACAACGAAAAGCGAATTCCCCCGAGAGGGTAAGCTTAAGGCGAATTCCCCCGAGAGGGTAAGCCAAAGGCGAATTCCCCCGAGAGGGTAAGCCAGGCGAATTCCCCCGAGAGGGTAAGCCACAACGAAAAGCGAATTCCCCCGAGAGGGTAAGCTTAAGGCGAATTCCCCCGAGAGGGTAAGCCAGGCGAATTCCCCCGAGAGGGTAAGCCACAACGAAAAGCGAATTCCCCCGAGAGGGTAAGCTTAAGGCGAATTCCCCCGAGAGGGTAAGCCAAAGGCGAATTCCCCCGAGAGGGTAAGCCACAACGAAAAGCGAATTCCCCTGAGAGGGTAAGCTAAAGGCGAATTCCCCCGAGAGGGTAAGCCAAAGGCGAATTCCCCCGAGAGGGTAAGCCACAACGAAAAGCGAATTCCCCCGAGAGGGTAAGCTTAAGGCGAATTCCCCCGAGAGGGTAAGCCAGGCGAATTCCCCCGAAAGGGTAAGCCACAACGAAAAGCGAATTCCCCCGAGAGGGTAAGCCAAAGGCGAATTCCCCCGAGAGGGTAAGCTTAAGGCGATGATGATGATGATGATGATGATGATGATGATGATGATGATGATGATGATGATGATGATGATGATGATGATGATGATGATGATGATGATGATGATGATGATGATGATGATGATGATGATGATGATGATGATGATGATGATGATGATGATGATGATGATGATGATGATGATGATGATGATGATGATGATGATGATGATGATGATGATGATGATGATGATGATGATGATGATGATGATGATGATGATGATGATGATGATGATGATGATGATGATGATGATGATGATGATGATGATGATGATGATGATGATGATGATGATGATGATGATGATGATGATGATGATGATGATGATGATGATGATGATGATGATGATGATGATGATGATGATGATGATGATGATGATGATGATGATGATGATGATGATGATGATGATGATGATGATGATGATGATGATGATGATGATGATGATGATGATGATGATGATGATGATGATGATGATGATGATGATGATGATGATGATGATGATGATGATGATGATGATGATGATGATGATGATGATGATGATGATGATGATGATGATGATGATGATGATGATGATGATGATGATGATGATGATGATGATGATGATGATGATGATGATGATGATGATGATGATGATGATGATGATGATGATGATGATGATGATGATGATGATGATGATGATGATGATGATGATGATGATGATGATGATGATGATGATGATGATGATGATGATGATGATGATGATGATGATGATGATGATGATGATGATGATGATGATGATGATGATGATGATGATGATGATGATGATGATGATGATGATGATGATGATGATGATGATGATGATGATGATGATGATGATGATGATGATGATGATGATGATGATGATGATGATGATGATGATGATGATGATGATGATGATGATGATGATGATGATGATGATGATGATGATGATGATGATGATGATGATGATGATGATGATGATGATGATGATGATGATGATGATGATGATGATGATGATGATGATGATGATGATGATGATGATGATGATGATGATGATGATGATGATGATGATGATGATGATGATGATGATGATGATGATGATGATGATGATGATGATGATGATGATGATGATGATGATGATGATGATGATGATGATGATGATGATGATGATGATGATGATGATGATGATGATGATGATGATGATGATGATGATGATGATGATGATGATGATGATGATGATGATGATGATGATGATGATGATGATGATGATGATGATGATGATGATGATGATGATGATGATGATGATGATGATGATGATGATGATGATGATGATGATGATGATGATGATGATGATGATGATGATGATGATGATGATGATGATGATGATGATGATGATGATGATGATGATGATGATGATGATGATGATGATGATGATGATGATGATGATGATGATGATGATGATGATGATGATGATGATGATGATGATGATGATGATGATGATGATGATGATGATGATGATGATGATGATGATGATGATGATGATGATGATGATGATGATGATGATGATGATGATGATGATGATGATGATGATGATGATGATGATGATGATGATGATGATGATGATGATGATGATGATGATGATGATGATGATGATGATGATGATGATGATGATGATGATGATGATGATGATGATGATGATGATGATGATGATGATGATGATGATGATGATGATGAT
>NC_085137.1:4299475-4324475 GCF_035046485.1 Aedes albopictus
GGTATCTGAAGGAACTTCGGTAGGAATCCCTTAAAAAAATTCTGGAGGAATCTCTGAAGAAACATCTGCAAGAATTCCTGAAACTCCTGGAAGAATCTCTGATGGCATTCCTGGAAAGATCTCCTGTAGGAATTGTTAAAGGCACTTCAGAAGAACTCTCTGCAGGAATTCCTGAAGAAACTACTCACAGGATTTTTGATAATTCTTCAGGCGGCATTTATGAATCCTTCTGCATGAATCTTTAAAGGGACTTCTGGAAGGATACCTGAACGAACTCCCGTTGAAATAGCTTAGGGAACTTCTAAAGGTGTTCTCAATGAACACGTGGAGGCATCTCTGAATCCTCCTGGAGCTATTAGGGAAATCCCTGAACGAACTCCTGGAGAAATCACTGAAGGAACTTCTGGAGCAATTCTTGAAAAAAAAAGTCCTGAAAGAATCTCTGGAAAAATTTCTTGAGGCATCTCCAAGGTATTCCAAGAGGAATCCACGAAGGAATTTCTAGAGGGATTTTTTCCATGGAGGCGAATGAATTAAAATTAATAAATTTAAAGCCTCAAAAAAAAAAAAAAAATTCCAATTTCCAAAAATTTCTGAAAGATATCCAGGAATCTCTAAGAAAACTCCTGGACTAGTTCCTAAAAAAACTCCTGTTGGAATTCCTTATGGAACTTCTGAAGGAATCCATGAAGGAACTTTCATACTAATCTATGAGAATCCTTAAAGGATATTCTGGATGAATCTTTTATGTATCTCTAGGAGGCATCCCTGAATTCTCCTGAAAGAATTTCTGAAGGTACTATAATCGAGATCTTCCTGAGAGATCTTCTGAAAAAAAAAATCATCCTGGTGGCATCCCTGAAGAATTTTCTGGAGGAATCCCAGGTGAATCTCTTGGAGGCATCACTGAATCGATCTGGAAGAATCTCTGAAGAAACTTCTGGAGAGATGTGAATGTGTGTTCTAAGAGTTGAGAAAATCAAACTCTTGTGATAGTGATCGTGGGATTTTTTTTATCTCAACTTTATGTAAACTTAATTTTGTTTGATCATCGGCGCGAAAAATGAAAATCAGCGGCGTATGGCGCTCCGCCGATACCTTGGTCGGCGTCGGCGTGGGACAAAAAGTGTCGGCGGCGGCGGCGTGGCGCGGCGGTGCACAGGTCTAGTTCATGGAAGATTTTCTGAAGTGGTTGCAAGTGAACATTTTAGAGGAATCTCTAGAAAATTTCTTAAATCATTCATAGAGAATTCACTAAAGGAATCCCTAGACATTTTTATGAAATAAGGCATGGACAATTTTCTCAAGAAATCTCGTAAGCTAATGGAAGCTCTGGTGCTATGGAAAAGGAAATTGTAAAGAAGTCTTTTGATAAATTTCTTAAAGAATTCGTGAAAGATTTTTTCAAGAACTCTTTGAGAAATTTTTAAATGATCCATGAAAGGTATACCGAAAGAGCTAGTGGAGGGGTTTCTATAGGAGTGCCGGGGGAATTGCTCAGAGGAATTACTTAGGAAAACTATGGCAAGTTTTTCCAAAGAATCTTTTTTAGAGGAATTTCTGCAGAAAACTCCTCCTCTCCTCTCCTCTTCTTGGCGTAACGTCCTCACTGGGACAAAACCTGCTTCTCAGCTTAGTGTTCTATGAGCACTTCCACAGTTATTAACTGAGAGCTTCCTCTGCCAATGACCATTTTGCATGTGTATATCGTGTGGCAGGCACGAAGATACTCTATGCTCAAGGAAGTCAAGGAAATTTCCATTACGAAAAGATCCTGGGCCGACCGGGAATCGAGCCCGTCACCCTCAGCATGGTCATGCTGAATACCCGTGCGTTTACCGCCTCGGCTATATGGGCCCCGGCTATATGCAGAAAACTCTGAACCAATTTTAAAGGAAATTTCTAAAAGCATTCTTGGAGGAATTTCTAAAGAAATTTTTAGATGAATTTCTGAATCAAGGGATTCCTGGAGTGTATTTCAAAATGTATTCGTGAAGGATTTTTTTTTGAATGAATAAAATTGTTGAATCGACATTCTCGTACTCATCGTTCTACCATGGATAGAATATAAAAGTTAAATAATAGATATTCCTGGCATCATCGGACCAAGTTCAACAGAGCCAATCGACGCCACGCCACGTCGTGATATCACAGTTCACAGTTCAAGCAACTTCAATTGAGCCAATCAAACTGAATATGTCGTTTAGCGCGTTTACTTCTTCCCTTTATCTTGCTTGCTTCCTTTCTCCGGTCGGTTCGGTCGCTAATCGAGCCGACTGCCAAGAGCTGCTAGCTCCCGACAAGCTCCTACACTGCACTGGGTGCTTGGTTGGATTGGATATGTTTTCGCAACCATGACGACGACGGGCGTCGACATCACTACTAACCGAGCAGCAAAGCAAGGGGTGCGCCACTCTCGAATCCGTCACATACCATAAAATAGAACTGTGGAGTGCACTAATTTAGTCGATTACGTTTCATCACGATTGTTATGTTCCCGTTGTTGTTGGGCCAGCTGGAAGCTGGCTGTGCTGCTGTAGAGTGTCGATTTGTGTTTTCCATATTCCTCCGTGACAATCTTCAATCAGGCGGAGATCATTTCCTCATCTGTCGCGTTTCTTAATTTCTGTTTTTTTTTTCGTTTTCTGGTTGAGGGAGGAATTTTCCCATCATTCACCGTCACGGGATGGAAACCCTTTCTAGAAAAAAGCCATGCACGTGTTCCACCCGCAGCATTTTCAAGTACCTCTCCGGTTCAAGCATTTAAATCATGTGTAATAATATCCTTTCCTGTGGTGTGCGCATGTTCTCCTATCCTTTTGGCCTACGCGAGTGTTCGGAACTCTTCTCGGCAGAGATGCAAGATGCAAGTCAGTGACACTTTTCCCGAAGGGTGAGGGTGGTAGGCGAGGAACCGAAAGGCTCGTCGCCAAGGAACTGGAACAGCATGGCTGCTGCGTTTGGGAGAGCTGGAGAATGACGCCTGTTAGGATTGTTTGAACATGTGGTTGCTTGCCTATCTATGTCCCTGCTAGATATCTGGTTTTACGTTAGATTTTACGTTATTCCTCGTTCGTTGTTTGTTTACAACAAACGGAATTGTGTTCGGCAGGATGCGGAAAGTTTCCCACGACTTGAGCCAGGATAAGAGAACCAAATGTTCAGTTCTGGACGATTTTTTTTAAATTTCCATTCGATCTTTTTATTGTAATTAAAATTCTCATGACCTTTTCAAGCATAAATTAACCAATAAAAGAAAATGGAATTTTACTATAAATGTATTTACCTTACCGGTCAGACTAAGGTCTGAGTATCCTCTGCTGAACATGAGAGTCGTCGGTCCATGGCTGTGTGTCTCCAGTTCCGCACTCTGCGGGTTCGCAGATCGTCCTCCACTTGATCGACCCACGTAGCTCGCTGCACACCATGTCTTCTTGTACCGGTTGGATGACTCTCGAGAACCATTTTTGGTCGGGTTGCTATACGATATCTTGATGACGAGGCCTGTCCACCGTAGCCTCCCGATTCTCGCGGTGTGGACGATGGTTGGTTCTCTCAGCAGCTGATGCAGCTCGTGGTTCATTCGCCTTCTCCAAGTCCCGTCTTCCATCTGCTTTCACCCATGAATCCAGCCTGATATTGCCCCACGAACTCTCTTGCAATCGGTGATAGACGGCGGCATAAAATTTGAGAGAGTATCTTGTAGGCAGCGCTCAGTAGTGTGATCGTGCGGTAGTCCCCGCAATCCAACATGTCGCCCTTTTTGTAGATGGGACATACGATACCTTCCATCCATTTCACCGATAATACTTCCTCCTCCCAAATCTTGGTAATGACCCAGTGTAGTGCTATCATCAGTGCTACTCCACCGCATTTCAGTAACTCGCTTGGTAGTTTATTTGCTCCAGCGGCTTTGTTGTTTCAACCGGCCAACCTTCTCCTCAATCTGTTGGAGGTTAATTGGAAATTTTTCGTCCTGTGCACTTACTCCAAGATCTGTTACCACGCCACCTTTGGTGCTCGTAAAGTCGCCATTGAGGTGCTCATCGTAATGCTGCTGCCACCTCTCGACCACTCCACGCTCGCTCGTGAGAAAATTCACGTGATTGTCTCGGCACATGTCGGCTTGTGGATCAAAGCCTCTGCGCGAGCGGTTTAGCTTCTCGTAGAACTTCCGTGTGTCCTTAGCGGTACAGCTCTTCCATCACTTCGCGATTTTGTTCTTCCTGTTGGCGCTTCTTTATCCGGAAGTATGAGTTCTGCCTGTATCGCACCTATCTGTAACGTGCCTCATTCGCTCTCGTACGGTGTTGCAACATTCTTGAGCCACTTCTACGCTACGCAGCTGCTTTATGGATATCTTTGCGGGGGAAGAAAGTGCTTTGGACTACAATACCGCGGGAGGCTGCAAAGTTTACGCATCGCTGGCCGGTTCCAAAAATGTTATAAACCATGTTTCAGTTTTGTTTTCATAGTGATCTTTTTAAATTTCTAGTTTTTATTCTACCAAAGAACTTGTATATTTTGTATCATGTTTTCTCATGCATTATGACTTAGTTCATGTATGTACAGGTATATCTCGATTTAGTGGACATTAAATCGAATTTTACATAAAATCGAAGCAACATTTTTTATTTTTTTTATTTAAATTTTATGCCAGAATGAACCAAACCATTTAAAAACTGCATGAAAATTGAGTTTTTGATAAAAGGCTCGGAGTTTTTGGCATATGTTCGTAATTCTCGCTAAATAACGAATAAACCCCCATCTCGCTATTTTGTTACGATCGAAATCTTTTGTCTTCAAAACTATGTATGGTTGATTGTAAAGCCAATATTTTAAGCAATGGACATACACAATAACGCTATTTGCATAAATGTCACAAAAATAGGAAAAAAAATAAGAAATTCTTTAAGGGATTCCTTTGAAAATGTCTCTGAGGATTTATTTACCCTAGAACTTCATTACGAATTGCTTCATAAATTCCTCCTGGGATCCCATCTGATATTCCTCAAGGGGCTCCTTCGGAGAGTTAGAGATTGGTGGTTACTAATTGTGCTGTATTTGTCGAACGATCTTTCTGTTTGTGTAGTGTAGGCTTGTGCCGCTATCTACTCGGTCGCCTTTTGTTGCAATTCTAAATTTAATGGAACCAACTCTTTTACGACGGTCTCCGAATAAAACTTCCCACCTCAAACCATCATGTCACAGAGTATTTCATGAAACCTTCTATGTGTTCCTCCAGAAGAGTCACAAAAAATTATTTAACGAAATTTGACAAGAATTGCTTCACCAATTCCTACATGATTCTTCACAAAACATTTCAGAGATTGTTTGAGAAATTACCCCAGGGATTACTCCAGAATTTCCTCTAGTTATTTATTCATAAATTTCCCAAGGCATTCGTTCGGATAATCTTCTGAAGATTTCTTTGAGAATCTTCCAAAAATTTCTTCAGAAATTCTTGTAAAACATCTTATTATTGTTGTTTGCGGAGACTTTTCCGAGTATTCGGTCAAAAAGTCCTTCACGGATTCTTTCAAAACATCTTCCATTGATTCATTTGGGGAATTTCTTCAGAGATTTGTTTAAAAATTCATTTTATTCTATAAGTTTCTCAAATAATTCTTTAATTATTAAAAATTTCTCCAATTTTTTTCCAAAAAATTTATAAATTTCAGTAGAAATTCCTCTAGGGATTCTTACAAAAATACGTTTAGAGATATCTTTAGACATTTATTCAGAAATTTCTCCAGAGATTCCTTTATTAAAACTTTCTGCGATGCCTTTAGGAACTATTTTTTTGGAAATGTTTCAAGAGTTCCATCAAAAATTTGAACTGGGACTTCTTTGGAAATTCTTCCAAGGATTTCACCAATTCCCGCAATAACTTCCAATTTCTCCAGAACTTCCACTAGTGATTTCTCCAGAAGTTTCAGAATTTGTTGTGTATGATTTTTTTATAGGAATTTCTCCAAGGATGGGTTCAGAAAATCCTTCAGAGTTTCACCTTTTTTTCGAGACTTTTTTAGTTTTTTTTCCGAAAAATCCTTTGGAAATTCCTTAAAGCATTCTGTCAAACGATCCCCAAGTATTTATTTCAAAACACTCTCCGGGGTTTGCTTTAGAAATTGCTCCAGGGATTTTTTTTTATTATAATTTCTGTCAGAAAAACTTCCTTGGATTTCTCTAAAAAATCCTCCAGGGACTCTTAAAAAAATGTGATATCCATTCGGGAATTTTTTGCAGGGGTTCCTGTAGAAACTACCCTGGGGGTTCCTTCAGAAAATCTACCATGACTTTTGTTATAAATTAGACTAATCATTTTTTTTTTTCAAAAATAGCTCCAGAGATTTCTTTACAAATTTCTCCATTTATTTGGAAAATAAAACTTCCGCAGATTTTTCGATAATTCTTTCATGGACCCTTGCTGAAATCCATCCTAGGATTTGTTTAAGATATATTTCACGAGTTCCTCGAAAAATCTTGGAAACTGCTTATATATTTACTTCAAAAAATCATCTAGGATATCCGAAATAAATTCAGTCAGCATTTTTTTTGTTCACAAAATCTTCTAGAGTTTCCTCTGGACTTAAGACTGTCATTTAGTAATTTCTCCAAGAACTCCTAAAAACAGTCTTGCACGGATAGCTTCCAAAAATGTTGCATGGGTTCAAAAAATTTTGGATAAATTGTTTTAGAAATTCATCTACGAATTTCTTCGGATTTCTTTATTAGCGATTTCTCCAGAAGTTTTTTGAAGAATTCATCTCGAAAACCTTCCTTGATGTTTCTCAAAAATATTCCATGATTTTTTTAGAATATGATTCACGGATACATCGAAAATCAGAAACTCAAAATTTCTTCAAAATATTCTCAGAAGCTTTCGAAAGAACTGTCTCCAAGGATTACTTTAGAAATTCTACAGAAGATTATTATTATTAAGGATTCCCAAATTTATTCACATCCCTTTAGATATTGCTTCAAGACATATTTTATTTCCAGAAATACCTCTAAAGATTTCTTAAGAAAGTCTAAGGAAATCCTTCAAGGATTACTTCAGAAATTTTTCTATAGATTTTGCAGACTTTTACTGAGGATTGCTATGGAGCTATGGAAAGACTGGAAGACATTCTTGCAGAGATTCCTGCAGAATTGGCACAGAGATTTCATCAGAAATTGCGCCGGTTATTCCTCTATAGGATTTTTTTTTTCAAAAATATTTCAAGAGGTTTTGTTAGGTATTCCACCAGGAGTTTCCAGGTATCCCTTCCGGAACTTCTTCAGAAAGTCCATCTATGAATTCTAAAATATAATCCTTTTTTTCAGAAAATCTTTTAGGAATTTATTTATAACTAGTTGTCCCGGCAAACGACATTCTGCCTGCCTATTATGTTTCTTGACATTTAGCTCTGGAAAAAAAATGGCCCACAAAGTGAAATTTCAATTTTTTTCGGTTTCGTTGCTTTTCCGGTTGATTTATACAATCATTTTTCCGTGCAAACACGTCGGGACCTTGCACGTATATAACAGTGAAAGAATTATGTCGATCTGTTGACCCGTTTCTGAGTCTATTGGTGACAAACAAACACCATTCCATTTTTATATATATCAAACGTTGTTCCATGGATTCTTTTAGAAGTTGTTCCAGCAGTTCCTTCAAGAATTGCTCAAGCGATTCCTTCAAAGATTCCTCCAGGAACTCATCCTTGGTAATGTACAGGTGAACCCAAGTAACATTTTAAGTTTTGTTCGGCTCTATAAAAAATCTTAATGACCAATTTTATAAAATTTGCAATAAAACTGATTTATACATCAAAACCTCTTGATAACCTCTTTAAGAGCATCTTCCGGCTAAGTGGACCACTCTCGGAGAGGTTTTGCAAACCACATTAAGAGTAGCAATAAAACTGTTTTAAAATCTAGTTGAATTTTTTTCCATTCTCGAAAAGAGGTTATGATGATTGTCGTTGTTTTTCTTTCAACAAAAAATATGACAGCTCAAGATGCAGAGAAGTTTCTTCGATGGCACGTAAAGTTCAGGAGGATACATTATTCGTAAGTAGAAAGCGATCATTTCAAAGTAATATTTTAGTAGTTCTTGTGTTGGTAGGCTTATGCGCATTCAATTTTAGCGTGACTATTGGGGTTGCAGAAACATAACATTAATGCGCTTCGAAAATAGTGAATATTATCATCTTGGAATCAAATAAATCAACTTGTTATTTTAGTAAAACTATCTAGAATCACAAGAAAACTTAGCTGAGAGAATTATTTATGTGGGCATGTTACGGAAATGGCGGCAAACTATCAATTTATTGCAAATTTGAGCAAAATTAACTATTTTCAATTCACGTCAGCTAATTTTTCAATATGGCGACGACCATAATTAGCGAAAAAAAAACGAAAGCAATTTTACTTTTATGATGACCGCAATAATGCTAGCAGTGTGGTAGTTTCTGCTTTTTCACCAACAGATGTCGTTACTAATTGAACGGATCGCCTGTTGAGAGTTTGTTTTAGTTTTATTGTGGTAATAATAAATGCCAGAAGGTTTACATATCGAAGAGTTTTGTTTGCTCTTGAAATCTTGCTTTATGGATATATCTTCAAGAATACTATTTAACATTTCATCAATGGTTTTCATAAAAGTAGTCATAAAGCTAAGTTTTAATTATTGCTGTAATGAAACCGTATTAAAAATCAAACAAAACCAATCAGCAAAGGAATTGTTACTTGGGAAGGGACGCTGATTTCGGGGAACCTTGACAAACTAGCACAACAAAATATCAGGAATATAATACAATTTTCGGTGAGGAAGTAAGAACTGTCAAGTCAAAAGAAGTCAAAAATGTTGTCATTGCTAAAACATCTGTAATAAAATATCGCCAGAAAATCACCCCATATACTCCGCTCATCGTGATCATCGATAAAGCCAGGGATATTTATACATAAAACAATGAAGTCAGAAAGGGAAGTATGAGATTACGGTAAATATATAAAACAAAGTATGTCATGAAGTATACTTTGGCGCTAATATGGGTGCTTCACAAAACAATTTATTAAAATAAAGTGCTCCGCGTGTCAAAAGGATGAAAACCCCTGCATTATAAGCCATCATGATACAAACTGCAAGTTTTAAACTGATGAAATATTTAAAAAATTACCATTAAAAAAATGTACATAAAATCGAGGGTCTATATAATCGAGGGTCCACTAAATCCAGGTATACCTGTATGAGTTTCCATTGGAAACTTTCCAATGGTTTGCAATGGCTGTTACGCCATATTCACATGATTGTTAAAAAATATGTATCCAAAATAATACATTCGTCCTTCTACAATCCCGGCCTACCCCTGCGGGTGATTTCTCCTGTATCTGGAATAACTAATCTAGAGCTAACTAGTATTATCAATATAATGTTACGTCAGAATGTTACATCTACAACTGAGAAACGGACACTCGGATGAAGGTCATCTACAGCTAGATATAATATGGTAAGTATATCAGATATTAACAACACAGTTTTCAACGAATATCAATGAACCGGGCCTAATCTCCTAAGGCAACATAATCGCCTAAAAATGTCAGCTGACGTCATCCGCCACTCGCATTTGATTAAAACCGTGCCACCGGATCGTCATCCGCTTCGGTCGGTCCACGTCCTTATCCTCATCACCGCATCATCATCATCTAGGCGAACAGCAGCGCGAACAACGTAAGCAAGGGTCTCTCTGACGACTCAACGACGGTGGTGTGGATTTGCCCCACAGACCTAAGTGTAACCCGACGTCTCCACTAGACAGAAATGTCTTGCCATTTTGCTGGACAGATGTGTCATGACAGAAATGTTCTCTCGCTGTTTGCATGGAAAGCAGCGGTGTTGATCATTTCTGTTACGTTTTCTCTTTCTGGCAGCAAAATGGCAAGACATTTCAGACTAGTGGAGACGTGGGGTAAGTGGTGGAACTTGCTGTTACGTCGTCGTCACCGCTGCTGTTGTCTTGATCATTTGTGTACCTACCCGGCCCCGGTTCCATCCTCTCCAACCAACCGGGTACCTTCCTTAGCTCTGAGGTGCCAGTCCGGTACCTACTAATCGCGTGCTGCTGCTGCTGCTGCTGTGAAATGCATTAGCGCAGATCGAGCGGCGGCGTGGCGTGGCGAGCCCAACATCGCCGACTGGAGACGCAGCAGCTCGGCTCAGCTTAGGCTCTTGACATACTCTCACTCGAATAGGAAAACGGCGCGGCCTTTCAAACTTTGGTTCGGTTTCGTTCAAGCAGGAAAGAAAACACAAAATAAAAACCAGAAAGCATAACAATGGCACTCGCTGGGGAGCTCTTGGGGTCTGTGGGAGGAGTTCAGGGGGGCTCAGCCAAGCTGGTTTTGTCGGTTCGCTGTGGGTTATGATGTAATATCTGATGGTGGTGGTGCTTTTTTCGGTACTCCGGAAAGCGGGACAAGATCAAGTTGGCCAGATAAGAAAACCGATCGATGAGGGGTGCGCGAGCGCGCTGTAACCGACAAAAAATCCGTGTCTGTGGTTATGAAAAAGGTGGAAACTGGGTTACGACGATTGACGTGGTGTGCCATCGGAGAGGCGGAAAATGGTTTTCTGGGGTGGATTGTAACCGGTCACAATTCGATAAGTGCCGTGATTAATTCGGTCATGCAGATCTAATGCACCTCTGTCGGTGTTACACACTAGGTTACAAGTCTTCTTTTCATCGCATAGGAGATGGGTCTGTCTCATCAACTTTGTACAGTTTGTCACAATTGATTCGAAAATTCTTCGATTGAGTAACACTATTTCAAACACCAACATCATAATCAACTTCCTTCCCTATGCGTTGACTAAAATGGATGATGCTGATGTTAACAGTGACCTACTCTTGATTCAGTGCGACCGGGTGTGTCGTGTTTACGTTGACATTTAAATTAGGAAAGACATCGGACACGACTCGTGCATCTTCTAGTCTTCTGAGCAGTGAGCAGTGCATATAGATATAGAAGAAGCAGCATGTTGATCATCATATGGATGGGAGTTGATCTTTCACTTGTTCCGGTTTGAGTTATGCATCTCGAGCGAATTGTTGAAAGAGTTGTGACTTGTTACGAAATGGGATTTAGATAAACTGGTTAGTTCCCTGACTTTGCTCTACAACAGAGAAGCTGAAACTATGCGTTAAGCGAGACGTAAAATATAATTATTCTTATTTAGTGACTGTCAAACTTGTTAAAAGATTGAAAAGGTCGCAATATTATAAAAAGGCATCGATAATCAATCCGCCAGTCGCAGATTATCACTTATGAGAGCCGTGCTCTTTCGTCACTCGATGCGTGACTAGAGATTGTCACTTGTCAGATCGCAGTAAATGGAACACATGTGGAGAAGAAACTTTGTCATCAGTGATAAACGGAAACAACAACTTATTGGCTCTTACCATGAGAAGAAAACTTGAAATCATTAGTTTCCTATGAATCGAACTTTCCTACCATTATGTTTCGAGGCTGTTCATTTATAACGTAAGGTAAGGGAGTTGATAAACGTACTTCACATGATCAAAACTCAATTTAAAATTTTAAAACTTTAAATAGAGAACTAAAATGTTGTGTTGGGGTCTCCAGTTAGCCTAGTGGTTAAGGCTATGGATCGCCAATCCGGAGACGACGGGTTCAATTCCCGTTCCGGTCTGGAAAATTTTCTCAACTCCCTGGGCATAGAGTATCATTGTGCTTGCCTCACAATATACAAATTCATGCAATGGCAGGCAAAGAAAGCCCTTCAATTAATAACTGTGGAAGTGCGCAAAGATTCTCTAAGTTGGAGCGAGGCAGGCCAAGTCCCAGTGCGGACGTAGAGCCAGAAAGAAGAAGAAGAAGAAGAAAATGTTGTGTTTGGGTAAGCATTTGAAATTTTTCGTCTCACATGTTTGGAACAGCGACTCTTGTTTTTGTTCCCCTGTTGGGGAAAATAAGCTGCGTCCAATAGGCTGAACTTTTGTGGCATGTCCCGTTTTGATATTCGCATCAAGCCAGCTAAATACCATGTGTCAAGTAATCAGATTCTGCCACGATGCCAGTCAGGTGCAATAGAATTTATAAACTCCAAAACCTTCCCAGGTTCTGCATGCCAGATCTAACTGGGTTGCAAGCAACCACTATTTAGAAATCTTTGGCTGCGCGTGTATAAAGCACCACAACTGCAAAGCAGATGTTCCGAGGTTTCACGTTCCGTATTACAGAAACGACAGATATCATTCTGAATCTGGCCAATATTTTTTAAGTGATACCTGCTCGGGCAGTGTCCAGTTACTCTCTTGTTGAGCTCCAACAGCTTTTTGGTTTTATAAGCATTTGGTTTTATGAATCGTTTGACTGATTGCAATTTTTGGCATCCATCCAAGTTGGATATCACCCTCTGCTCAGCCCAGCATTTCAGGTCCATTTTTATTATACAGTTTGATGTATCACAGAATGGTTCTGGGCCAGCAAACTGTAAATTGGATCCACTTTTAGAAAGCTCGTCTGCCATTTTATTCCCTTCAATGCCACAGTGACCTGGAACCCAGTTAAAAGTTTACTGAGGCCCTTTGGCATAGCCTGCGCAGTTAAAGAATGCATTCCCAGACAAGTTTTGAAGTACATTTGTAAGCGCACAATGCTTTTAGTGCAGCTTGACTATCTGAGAAAATACAAATATTTGCATATCTATATTTTCTCTCAATGCAGATATTTGCGCATTTCAAAATAGCAAGAATCTCTGATTGAAACACCGTACACAGAAAAAAATATGTAATTAAAATTCAGCAAGAAATCATGCACATAAAGGGAATGCTAGAGTTAGTGCACTTTTACATGAGATTTAATGTAAAATTACATTATCATCGTGTAAATTTGCGCCAACCATCGCGTAAACCATCATGGACTCCAACCGGTTACGTGACTATTAGCGGAAATTTACACGATTGTAACTTAATTTTACATGATATCTCATGTAAATATGCACTAACTCTAGTATTCCAATTATGTTCATGATATCTCGCTGAATTTTACATGAATATTTTTTTCTGTGTATGATAGTGTCCCATCGCCACTGAAATTTGTATTCCTGGGCCGTAGATTCCTGCTCCCGTTTTTATTCCAACTTTTGAGTCATCTGAATAGAATTTGATTGATCCTTGACGAACAGTGGGACCTCCGACTTCCCAATCTGCGCGAGTAGTTTCGTGCAACTTGTAAGGAACATCATGGTTCTCCACAGGTTTCATCCAGTCTTTAATCATTTTCATTACAGGCCTATTTTGGAAGTATTGTGAAATGCTCAGGTGACCTACAAGATCACCTGGTATAAACTTTTCAACTCGTTCAAGCCACAGCAATTCCTTTTCTGCTTCTAATTGCACGTACTCGCGCAAAGGTATCAGATTGAGAATCGCATCTAAAGCTTTTGATGGAGTGCTTCGCATCGTTCCTGTAACAGCAATGGACGCAAGACGTTGAATTTTCGCAAGCTTTGATTGCGTGGTAGCCTCTTTTGTTTTTGGATGTGCCGTAACCGTTGACTTACAAGATTGATAAGCAAACTGGAAGTCAGATAGGGGTTGCTCTTTTATGTAAGATGAATTGATAAAATCCTTCAAAACCTTTTCCATAGTCTTCAGAGTCTTCAGCAAAACTGAAGAAAGACTAATTGGCCTGTATGCTTTCGGATGCGTCTTGTCTCGCTTCCACTTTTTTGTATAAAGATAACTTTTGCAAGTCTCCATTTTGATGGAACGTAATTCAATCTTAAACTAGCCTTGAACATCTCAATTAGTGATGGAACCAACACCGCTTCTCCATTTTGAATCAGTACTGGAAATATTCCATCAACTCCTGCAGATTTAAAAGGCTGGAATGGAACTCTAGCCTTCGTGAAGATTTCATCAGCTAAATCTGAGGCGGTGTTTATTGTACTAGTTGACTTCGAAGAGTTTATACGGCGACTTGGTAGGGGCCCCGAGCTGTATAACAACGTGAAGCAGCAAATCAAGGATTACCAACGTAAAGGATTAATGCGCATAAGCTAACCGAAGAGGAGGCGAACAACAGTGATCCTCGACGGGTGTAATATTTGCCCTTAAGTGTTGTGACAAACCCGATAGTGGGACAGTGCTGAAAATGTCATTTTGGCATATCTAGATTCCAGTGCTTGAATCCGAGTGAATATGAAAAACACTATCAGTTATCAGCGCCAAACATGACTACGAACGAACACGCATAGGGAGCAAAGAGAAACCGAACCAACCGCGACCACTATTCCTCATCGGTCGGTTGGCTGGTGAAGCAAACTGACTGAAAACCATTCGTTCTCACTTGCTGCGGTGAGGCTGAAGCTGAGTGCTGCGAATAGAAACTGTTTTTTTTTCAAGCTAGCCAACACACACCTACACGCTCCCGGCACACAGCTTGTAAATACGCACGAGCGTTCAATTTTCTTGCAACCACCTCTGTCAGCTCGGTTGTCAAACACGCCGTCGCGACGCTGTTCAGAAATGGTAAACATGATCAATCCACCTTTATTCCAATTTTGTTCACGTGTTCAAAGTTTATTATTTTCCATTCGCGATGGAAATTTTGATGGATAGTTGCTACAAAATTAGCTAAAATAGGCTCAAAACAATGTTTATCCTTCTCCTCGCTTTCCAACGGCTTGACAGCAGCAAATGGAGATATCGTGACAACAATTTTGATTATATCCGCAGCACCTAGATAACAATACTCTTAAATCAATCACACAGGTACAACAAGGTTTAACATAACCTACATCTTCAATGTTTGGCTCCCACTGAGAGAGCATATTGAGTCAGTCCGCGAGACGCAGGGCTGAAGATGTGTAAATGATTCAGTGGATTAATTTTTTGCTCCAAACTTGTGAAAACCATAATTTTGTCAGTGAGAGAATGTTAGACGTGCCTATTATAATCGATTTAATTCGAGTTTATGTCATTTACACTGCAATAACGGAATTGCCGTATACATCCGCGAAGAGAGAGACTCAGAGAGCCGCACAGCGCTGAATCGTCGTTCCTCACTCTCTCTCATATTTTTTTTATTGCTCCCGCTCCTATTTGTTTCAGAAGTATGTTAGCCAATTAAGGACAGACTTGTTAGAATCCCAAAATGGCCGCCACAATGGTCGACTTTGGCACCTATTCACGGTTTCGAGCGCACAAATCTTTTTGTAAACATAAACCATCGCATCTGAGCTTTTTATTTTAAACTTATTAGAAGTGACCAAGAACAGAATAATAAAATGCACTGTTGTTTGAAGCTTGTATCTTGAGATTTGTGCGTCTGAAGTTCTGATGCACTGTTGAAGCGGGATTTCAAGACGTTTGTCCTTAAGGCATATAGCTACCGCTTTGGATTGAAAAGCGCCTGTCAAAGATGAGCAAATTTTGATTCGCCTGAGAAAAAACGCTTCACTTTTCAAGCGCTGCTAGATTTGATCACCTACAGCTCATTTCAGAAACTGAACCTGAAAATACGTTATACAGAAAACTTGTGCAGCTGGAGCAGTTTTACAAGAAAGTCATGGAAAAGCCGCTCTCACTTGAATATATAATTTCAGTGTCATCTTCGAAATCTGGAGTCCGGGTCTAAACCCTAGCTCGGACTGGAGGGTCGATGATGGATACACGCATAGTGACCATCTCCCGAGCAAAGGCGGATAACAAAATGATAACAAGTTCTGTTACCTGGTTATCATTCGTTTGATAATTGAATTTGTTATCATTTAGGTTGAATTAAGAGCCAACATAACAAAAATGATAACCCAAATTTACTCCATGAATACCAAAATGATAAGAAGTTAAGTTATCATTGAGTTCAAGTTGATAACTAATTGTGTTATATAGTATTTAATTCAATACAGCTGATTGATAACAGGTTTTGTTATCATTTGGTTATTATTCAGAGCTATTTTACCGACCAAAATAGTAAAAATCTACTTTACCGACATAGTTAGCAGTTGAAAAAAGTTTCTTATACCGTCAAGGCACCATTCACCGTGGATCTAAGAGGTTTCGGGGCAAATAAGGGCTGTCATTTGACACCAGTCTTATAAACATTGTTGGTGCCGCTTTTAATTGCCTTCATTATAGGTTAAAATTAAAGCAATATCCACAGAAGTAGAATTTTTTTCACAAAATTTGGTGATATAGTACAATTAGTAAATGGTAGTAGCGTCGCCTAATTCCGTGGTAGGTCACCATTCACCGTGGTAGTAGGGATCCATTCACCGTGTATGAGAAATTTTATTCTACTTTGTTTAAAAATGATCAAAACAACCCAGCCAAGGGAATTTTCTTCGTTTAAATTCATTTCAAGTAATAACTTGCAAGATTTTATTAGAAAAACGAATTTACAAATTTTCGATTTTTTCTAGATATATGGGACAATATGGGGCACGGTGAATGGAGACCATTGATTTTTAGGGTACCCATTTACCGTGTCTTTTTGTTTCAATTAAAAAGTACGAGTAATCGTACTTCCTTGTTAAACTTACTTCGGTAATGCAAAATACATACCTGATATGTGAATTTAATTGCTTCTTGATGGAATAAAAACGTTACTACATTTAGTTTATCGCTTAAATCACCTTAGCGCAGTTTTCGTTTTTTCACTATGAATGCAGTGAACGAACAGAAACCTGCTTCATGTAAACACACTTTAGTGTCAAAATGATACTTTTAAGTGTTTTTAATGACCGTTTTGACATGGTAACAATGCATTAGTGTTGTATTGGTGAAATTGAAGGGAAATTGTCATATCATTCAATCATAATATGGAAATAATGAAACAATATTCGAAGGCACACGGTGAATGGAGCCCCCACGGTGAATGGCGCCTTGACGGTAATTATAATTCATGTTTTCAACTATTGTACCTAGTGGGTCTCGAACCCTGATCGAGTGATTACCGGTCACAGCCGATACCCCTGTACCAAAGGGACTCAGTGAGAGGGAGAGTGGTTGAAGGCTACACTTTCGTACTGCAGTCGCATTGAAGATGAAAAGCAGAATCTATTTTTAGATTCGAAGTCCATCAGACCCTCAGTCTTGGGAAAGCTATAAAATGTGCGTTTGGAAACTGATAACATATTTTGTTATCATTTAGTATTTTGATGTTATCGCGATAGACCAAAATTATTGATAACTAAATTTGTTATTATCTGATTATCATCAATTGGAAAAGATGATAACAAAAATAACAACATGATAACAGCAATAACATAGTTTGTTATCAAAGTGATATCACTTAGTTATCCGTCTTTGCTCGGGTGGCGATTCGATACAGAGTGGAACACGGAGGAAGACGGCCACAGCCGAAGCTCATCGACCGGCATCGGGGATGGCTGACCTCGCGATTCGATTAGCCGGCATTTGTGGAGCGATCTATCCAGCGGTGATCTATTCGGAACCCTAAGCCGTGCCTGTGACGCCGTTATGTCATGGCGATCCCTACTCAGAAATATTGGCAAACCGGTGTACTGGTGGTGTTCACAAATCGCAGAACTCCGCGCATCCTGCTTAAGAGCTAGAAGGAGGATGCAAAGGGCTCGTACCGATGAGGATACAATCACAGAGAACAGATGGTTAAGCTCGAACAAAAATACGTCGAAATCGTGTGTAAAGGATTTAAGTGTACATCAACGTCACCAACGGAGACTGCCCCACTTATAAACTCCATTTGACCACACGATGGCAGTGTCCATCGTTAAAATACACTAGCCCACAAAACGACACGAGCGCCAAATGGCCAAAAACGGCGAGCACTGGAAACAAAAATGACAACACAACAATGTAAGTGATGGGACGCTGGCGCCACGCAACGAGAGCATAACCACATACTCTGATATGACCGGTACAAAATTTTACACAAGGCAGAAAGCAAAAATAGACGTCTGTTCTCTGTAATACAATTGAACAAAGTGACGCCTATTTACAAGGTGGCTAAACTGGCACTGAACAAAGAGATTGAGGTACGTAAGCGGGCGTGCTTCGAAAATCTGCCAGGCAGCCAACACGACCCCATGGAGTGATGCCTACAGAGTAGGCCAAAACGAAGAGCGCGGCAGCACCCCCGGAACGCTCCCCCGAGATGCTGCAGAAGATCGTGGAAACGCTGTTCCCACGCCACGATACAAGACCATGAGACCCCGTTCCCTATGGCCAAACCGGCCATAGTGAGGTCACCCAGGTGACGAACGGCGAACTCATTGTAATAGCGAAGTCGCTTAAGTTGAACAAGGCTCCGGGTCCGGAAGGTACTCCGACATTAGCCATCAAGACGGCCATCTTGTACCTACATTCTGATGTGCCTTAGGGTGGTCAGCGCATACCGCACAGTCTCAAAGGACGCGGTATGTGTGCTTGCGGGCATGATGCCCATATCTTTAGTGGTGGTAGAGGATGAAAAGTGCTTCTTGAGATGCGGCATAAAAGGCGCGAAGTGAATCAGCAGAACCTCGTCTATGCTGAAGTGGCAGAGGGGACGGGATTCCTCCAGCAAGGATAGATGGACACACAGGCTCATACTGAGCGTGTCCAAGTAGATGAGCAGGTCCAATGGCGAGGTGAATTTTCACTTGACTCAATTTCTGTCAGGCCATGGGTGCTTTAGGGGGTATCTGCACAAATTCGGACACGCAGGCTCCCCCGTATGTTCAGAATGTGCAGACTAAGACGCGGAGCATGTGCTCTTTGAATGTCCACGTTTCGTGGAGTAAAGGTCGAGTATGCAGGAGGTATGCGATAGAGATATCACGCCTGACAACATTGTTGAAAGGATGTGTATGGGAATGGACAAGTGGGATTCCGTTTCTTCAACGGTTTCTCGAATCGTACTTGAAGTTCAGAGAAAATGGCGAGCCGAACAACAGCTAGTTGAGTTGCCTCCCCCCCCCCCTTCACCATCCAAGAGCTTGAGTTCAACGGGTAGTCTAAGTACTAGCCAAGAGCCGAGCCTCCAGGGAAGAGTGAACAACTTAAGGCGGTAGCTGATGGAACGCTTACTATTAGAGTGTGCTCATTACGGTGGGTCAACGTTGTCTGTAGAAAATTTAAATTTGATCGTATCAACCCGGAACAGAGCTTTTTAAATCTGTAATGACGTTGAAGTATAGCCTAGGATATGCCGAAAAACTTTGCCGAAGACCGCAAAGTGATCCGACGTTACCTCTTTGGTCCCGAAACCATGAAAACTTACATTTTTTTTATCTGTGTTAACGAGATTTTTAACCCTTGGCTAGTTCATCTCGGAACGCACGCTTTATTTCCCTTCCGAAGGAAGAACTCACATTTTGTGAGTTTGTTGGGAGTTGTTTGCACAAAAACACAATTTGGCCCATTCAACGTATTTTTCCTGAAAACAAGAATTCAATAGCTTTTAAATAAAAAAAAATGGTTTGCTGATTTAAAAGTTATGATTTTTTTTAAATGTTTAGTTTTTTAAAACAATAATTTTTAGGACCACCCTATTTAAAAACTGGTCACTTTTATGACGAAATAAAAAAAAAATAAGAGTTTAATTATATTCGATGAACTACAGAATACCTAGAGGTTAAAACAGTTTAAAGATGATTGAATAAAAAAATGAACTTCCTCATTGAACCTAAAAGGGGTTATCCATGGGTTTAACAAATCCATTACAAAGCCTCAAAAAGAGTAAAAAGCATAGCTGCTGTTGCTTGGGTAGAGGGTCCAAAAATCTGCCTAGGAATTGCCACAACTTAGATTTTCTGAACAAAGTATAGTTACCGAGAGTGGTTTCTAAACCTGAATATTCCTATAAGATGAAGAAGGCCGAACATCGTGCTGATGGTTACTAGTGCTAGATCGTTGATCAATGGCAAGTAAAATGATGGTATTTTTTTGGTCAGTAGTACATAGTCCCGAATCATATAAAAATCAGCATGTCTACCAGTTTTCTGTTTGGTTCATAGGTAAAAAAATGTTGTAATGCCTTACAAAAGCAAGAAAATACTATTTCAACCTAATGTCACCCCTACTCATATGCGAACATTAACTATTGACTTAGATTCGACCTGCTTGTAGTTCATATTGTAATAAAATTTGGTTTTCAAACGTCTTCAAATTATCCCAAACATTCTACATTTGAGAAAAAAGATCTATACACAATAGTGAGTGTGAAGTGAAAAAAATAGCAAATTTGATTTTAGCTATTTGATGAGATACACACTCGCATGAACTGGAGCTACCTTCATGGACCCTTTATCGACAGTAAGAGGAGGGCTTGACATAAATTCTTTCACGAAGTCCTAGGAATGACGTTGTCCAGTGGGGTTTCAATTTCGGTCACGATCAGGTGTCTCAGAACTTCAAATTACGAGGTACGAGGTACGAAAAGTTGCTGTGTGAAACGAAACCCAATATCGTACGGTGGAGATATGCTTCCCCTTTTCTGTGAGTTTAGTGATCAGCTTTGCCTCCTTTGCATTGATGATCGCCATTCATGCAAGTGCACCTTTTAAGAGGTGAAGTTACATGACTTTTATGTCATCCGGTCTGTGTGAATTTTAAGCAAAAAACTTTGATGGTTTCAGCAGATTATCGAGACCACTTGAAAATTTCAACCAAATCTCAGAACCATGATCACACACAAATCCCACCGTTCAGCATTCCTGGTCGAACTCCAACAGCGGAAATGCAGTATTACTTTCCACTTTGGACATTTCTCCTCGCAGACGGCGCTGCCTGATGATGAGGACCACGATCGAGCAATCTATATAGTGATTATGAATCATTTATCATCCAACGCCACTTGACGTGCCCCTTCCTAGGCCCGGCCGAACGTGCTTATTAGTCGCTTGATTATATCGTGATAATTTTCCAGTCAGAAATATTCCTCCCTCTCTTCGTCGAGTCGCCTTCTGGTCGATTTGTTCTGGTGGAAACAAATTTCCACTCGGCCCATTTGTTGCTCAACTGCTCATTAGAGGCGAAGTAGAAGAAAAAAAAACTCGAAAATCCCCGCATTAGAGAAACCACTTGACTCATTTGGCTGGTGATTTACATACTCCCGCTACATATGCCAACTCGTCGTCGCAGATCCACAGAAGAGATCCAGACTCTTCAACCTTTCGGTCGGTCGTCATCAGAGCGAGGAAGAGAAAAAAAACGGGAAATTTATGTGTAAACATTAGATGAGCAGCAACTAACCAGACAAAAAAAAATGTTCGTCGAGATCCTTTACCGCGCAACCGAGAAAAAAGACCGAAAAAATTGAAACCTTTATGAAATTTGACTCCTCGCACCACACTCTCGCATCGACGACCGACATACCGACAACTTAAACCGAAGCCGATAACTGAAATCTCCGCTTTCGGTGGGTCACCAGAAGAAAACAGAGAAAAAACCCTCTAAAGAAGCCCATTTCCTGTTTGACATGGATGATGTTGCTTGTTGCACACGGCTCCTGATGGTGTGTACATACTTTTTTTTCGTCTACGACGGGATCGTAATTAATGATCCCTGAAACGGTGGTCGGTGGGAGATTGAAGCAACGATCCTCGACAACGGACAACAACCGGGCAACTCAGGAAAAGAGAAGAATTTTTTTGAGGTTTTATTTCTTTTTGATGCACAGATTCTTTGACAAGATGCGATGGATATCCTTTCGAAAGAGTGGACATCGATGGTATCGTGCGGTTTCTGTTTCGCTTGATCGATTTTGAGCGATTTTGGAGAAAACTACAATGTATCAGCGTAGAGGTACAGCGTCGTTCAACGACGGTGTTGCACAAGCCTACATATTCCGAACTTAAGGTATGACTAAAGCTGACAAACACTCAGCCAGCACAACTCAGACTCAAGATTCATCCGCTTGTCCTAGCTCTATCAAATGGCTGAAAGTGATTATTTCGTGTGTTATTGTGCTTGAGAGGCTCCCGCGGAATCTGTTTCAGGTGTTCAGGAGCGGCCTTATCAGTTGCTACACACTTCAGTTATTTTTTTCTGCCCGAATCTCTTGAAATCATGAAGTTTGATACATCGCACGGCATGTTTTGGTTGCAAACCAGAAATGTCCCCGGTGTCACCCCCGTGGAACCTATGCTAGATGTTCCGGGGTTAGTTAGTTAGTTGATAGTTGATACAGACTTCAAGGTATCGTTTCTGACTCAGTCATTTGAAATTATGAAGTTTGATATATCGCACGACATGTTTTGGATGCAAACTAGAAGTGTCCCCAATGAGGCCCCAGCGGAACCTGTCACGGTGATCCGGATGGGTCAACTTATTCAAATCTGATTGTCGAAGTTTTGTTTTATTGTTCGCAATGAAAATTCAACTGAAAATCGATGGTTCATACAAAATAACACACGAAATAATCATTTTTAGCCATTTCGGCACCCTCCCAGACCCCAGTACAATCCGGAATATCTCCGAAATGGTTCCGAACATTGCATGGTCACTAGGGTGTAATAAACTTGCACCAATTTATGATCGATTGAGGGCGACTTCAAAAAAATTGGATGAAGATTGACGAAATGCCAGCATTTTGAAAATGAGTTGTCGAGGGGAGGGTATGTGAAGGTTAATCGCTGCCCATCAAGGGCGTAGCCAAGGCCATACGCCAGGGAGTGTAATTCGGCACCAAAATGCCTAAATGCGAATAAGGGCCACACGACGGGCGGGCCTAAATATCCAGGAACGCGAAAAGTCCGAACCAACCGATGATAATGCAGATTGCTCAGCGAAACCTGAACCACTGTAGCAGTCAGTCTCGGAGTCAAGTACAGACATCGCACTACTATCGGACCCATACCGCATCCCTCCTGATAACAGGAACAAGGTAGCGGATAAAGTCAAGCTAGCAGCGATCTGTACAACCAGCCGTTTTCCGGTCCAGGAAATAATTTCCTGCCTAGTGAGGCTTACAGGTAGGCTAAACTGGCACTGAACAAAGAGATTAAGACGCATAAGTGGGCGTGCTTCGAAAATCTCTGCCAGGCAACCAACACGACCCTTTTGGGTGATGCCTAAAGTGTAGTCAGTCATGGCCAAAATGAAAAGCATGACAGAACCCCCAGAACAAAGTCAAAGCGAGGTCAACCCGATGACAGACACTAAACTCATCGCAATAGCGAAGTCACTTAAGTTGAGCAAGGCTCCGATTCCTAACGGTATCCCGAGAGTAGCCGTCAAGATGGCCATCGCGGCTAGCCCTGACATGTTCAGAATGGCTATGCAGATGTACCTAGACGGAGTCAAATTTTTAGACAGGTGGGAAGGGCAAAAAAAAGTTTTACTGCCCGAGCAAGGGAAGCCCCCTGTCGAAAAGGATCATTGCTGATGGATGGTCTATACCGAAGAACTTTTTTTGAAAAAATCCTTGATGGTATTCTCGTAAAAGCCTTGAAACTATCACTGCTGTCACTAGAGGAAACCCTCGAGGTATCACTGTAAGAAGTCCTGAAGGGAATTCCTTGAGAAATTCTTGAGGAATTTCCTGGGAGTATAGAATAAATCTCAAATAATGGAACTCTTGGAAAAATGTTTGTTTTCACCCAAAGGAATTCCTGGACGAATCGCTGGAATGCATTCATAACGAAATGTCTGGAGGAATTTAAAAGGAAATTCCTAGTGCATTTCCAAGAGAAATTCCGAGAGGAAACCCTGGGTGAATTCCTGAAGGATTTCCTGAACAAAAGTCTGAAAGCGCTTCTAGCATGTAAGTACTTACTTGTACAAGGTAAGTCACGGTGAATTCTGCGCACCCAAATCATGTGCAGCCGTGACTCTTCTTTGACATGTGTGATGCTCGTAAGAATCCCTGGAGGTCTTATTGTTAGAAATCCTTATAGAGTGGTAAACTCCATAAGAGACTCTTGGAGCGATTCCTGAGGGGTCTCTGGAAACAGTTTGGACAACTTTTTGATAAAAATTCTAGTGAAATTTCTGGAGTACACCTTACATAAAATTCAAAAGGAGACACCTGGGAAAAATCCTGATGGAGACCCTTGAAAAAAAGAAAGCTAATTACATCGTCTTTGACCAGAGGCCGCACAGACTGTACATTACTAAAGCCTGAAGTACACAGGGTCAAATATTTGACAAGGAATGAAGTAAAGATCAAACATCTGTTTGACACTGATGAAAATTCGATAGAGTCAAACAAGATGTTTCAGCATTGATTTCGTTTTGGACAAATATTTGACTTTGTGTTCAACTTCTAACGACAGTACAAAAAAACCCAGTGGCCTACTGGAGAATTTAACGTTTGATGAAATGTTTTCCCCGACTAAAGCGAGTATATAACCCACACTCGGAGGTATACAAGACAGCTAAACGACTACCGCCGCCAACCACTCAGCCACGAAGTCCACGGATTTTATTTTGTTTTTTTTTTGGAAGAACCCCTGAAGGAATTTCTAGATGAACACCTTTAAAATATCCCTGGACGAACTCCTCGAGGAATCTCTGAAGGAGAATAAGTTCCTGAAAAAATAATAATAGAAAACTTCATGAAGCGTTTCTTGAAAAAAATGGGAATTTCTGACGGAACCCCTTTACAAGTTATTGAAGAGATCTCGAGCAGAATTTTTGGAGAAATCACTTGAAGAATTCCCGGAGCAAATCCTGGAGGAATTTCTGGAGACATGCATGCAGAAGTTCCTGTAGGAATCTCTACAAAAATGCCTAGAGGAATTCCTGGAGGAACTCCTGCAGAAATGCCTGGAGAAATTCCTGGATGGAATGCCTGGAGGTATTCTTAGAGGAATTTCAGGTGGAATCCTTAGAGCAATCCCTAGAGGATTCCCTAGAGAAAATTCATGAAGGAATGCCTGGAGATACCCCTGGCGGAATCCCTGGAAGAATTCATGGAGGAATTTCTGGAGGGATTTCTGGAAAAAATCCATGAAGAATCACTGGAGCAATTCCAGGAGGAATCCCTAGAGGAATCCATGAAGGAATTCCTAGAGGAATCT